>NC_090182.1:20712818-20730318 GCF_024679245.1 Pseudorasbora parva
TCAGTCCTGTGTCTAAGCCTAACATTTTAATCAGTGCACCTCCAGTGCACAAGACTAGTCCCCTCGTTGATTATTGCAATTCAATTTAGCATATTAATTATAGCCAGTGCCAAAGGGTATATTCTCTTCTAGCTGGGCTAAAGCTGATGAGCCTTTGTTCCCCTAATATATATGTTTGCTTATCTGGCACCTCTTTAGCACATGTTTACATTGTATTGTACTCTGGGATGGAGTTCTCTCAACAGTAACTGTAATTTAAATCATGTTGCCCCAGGACCTTAGTGTAAATTAGTGGCAATCACAGTGGGAATATCCCAAGTTATCCTCCAAAAAAATGGACGATAATATCAGTGATGTGCAGCAGGGCTGGGTGAGAGATATAAAGTTCTTGAAGTATTACTTACAGTGTTGAGGAAGCTACTTTGAACCAGTAACTTTTGAAGGTATAAGCTTCTCATTTTAAAAAAAGGGATGTAACTAAGACAAAGTAGCAAATATATTAACATTATTTAAGGCGACAATATATTTTTAAATATATAATTGTTGTATAATTATTTTTACCCCATCAGAATTAGCATTAAATTAAGTGGATGCTAATTTAATTTAATTTAAAGTTTAATTTAAACAAAAATACACTAATTTATTTAATGGATTCGGAAAACAGCTTGATTCAGTTGCCTGAATTGTTTTATAATCATACTGTTTATACAAATAATTAAAAATATATATGTTAGGTTAGTAGTGTCACTACTTTTATTTAAAGGGACATGTCACCCAAAAATGAAAATGTTTTGTTTATCTGCTTTCCCCCAGGGCACAGGGTGTTTTTCTATGAGAGCCACTATGAGAATAAAAAACATATACATACAAATCCATATTAATCCCTGTGGCACGTGGCGACACATTGATGTCTTAAGACCCGGAACCGATCAGTATTAGTGTTATTTTTTTTACCTCATATCAGACAAATCTCATCTAGTATCCCCAATGCCATTACTTCCGTCAAGTAAGGTCAAAACCCGGCGTGATCAGATATATTTACATAGATTCATCATTCGACTGATCCGCGCCATACGCACAGGCACTAACGAGGCATATATATATATATATATATATATATATATATATATATATATATATATATATATATATATACATACACCACCATGCTGTCTGTAATTAATGTGTGTTAGCTATGTTTTTCATGTTGTATTGTAAATGTCGTACGATTTGCAACTGCAATCATTAAAGGGGGGGGGGGGGGGGGAATGCTGTTTCATACATACTGAGCTTTTTACACTGTTAAAGACTTGGATTCCCATCCTAAACATAGACAAAGTTTTAAAAACTAATGTTGGACGTCTGATGGAGTATTTCTGTGTTAACGCTTCAAAACAGGATTCCGGGAAGGCAGCGCTGCATTTGAACCGATCTGAACGCAGAAATGACGGGAAGCTTCACAACATCGCTTCAGTCACGTCACAAAAGTGGATCTCCACCGTTCACTGCTGTCAGGACTTTACCAAATCATACCAAAGAAGTGTGTTTTTGACGGAGCGGTCCCAGCGATAAAGGTTCGGTCCTCCTTTGGAAGCAGCCGGTGAGTAAAACTGCTTCAAATGTCTATGCTGTCGGCTATCGTCGCGTGAGTAAACATCAGTAAACGACACGATCACGTTCTTCGTCATTCAAATGCGCTAATGGACTCCATTGTTGTTCTATGTATAACGTTACACTAGTCTGACGTGCAAAACCGTTTTGCTTGTTACTGCTAAGGTTTAGTCGCATACAATAGTCCATAAACCGAATCATGTCCTCATAAACTGCGAGTAAAGACACACAAATGTTGACAGGCCGCTAAATACAGTACATACCACAGAGACGGACGTCCTGCTGTTGCTGTTTCTCCTGTTCAATTTATTTCAGCCTCCGAATGATTCTGGATCATATATCTATTAGCTGAGATCGATAGCCATGAGTTTCTCCACGCTTGGGGACGTCACCGCTGTGCGCATTCGTCATTCTTTAGCTCCGCCCACTCTATACGCCTTCAGGCGCTCGTTTTTTTCCGGAAAGACTCGGTACAGCCCATATTTCTTTTAAAAATATAATAAAACTAAAGACTTTTTGGAGATATGAAGGATGCAATACTACTCTATAGGTACTCAAGATTGACATGAGATTGACTGAAACTGAGTGTTTCACCACCCATTTAATTACTTGGACTGGGCAAATATCCACTGTCCGTCTATGTATAAACTGCTTGTTATTTACTGTTATTGTGAAGCGTCCTTGAGCTTAGGAAAAGCGCTATATAAATGAAACGTATTATTATGATTTTGTCCCTCTTCCAGCAGAAGGTTGGAGTTAAAAATCTTCTTTTGTGTTCTAGTAAAGAAACATCTTGGATGACCTGGGGTAAGCAGATACACGTAAAATTTTCCTTTTTGGGTGAACTATCCCTTTAATAACTCCCCAACACTGAGGTTTCTAGTCTTGAGATGTGTGGAACACATTAAAACATTCTTGGTCACCTAGGTTCACCTTTCTAATCCAAAAACAGAAAAGTCAAATAAAGCTTTTTTTTAATTGGCAGATAGTAGGTGACAGAGAAACAACATTATGTTAAACAGAGAAGTGTGCATATGTGACGGCAATGAAGTGAACACACCTGCCTTGGCTCTCCTTGTGTTTGTGTAGGACTTCCTTTATCGCTTTCCCCTGCCATGCCTGTCACATCCCCACACAGTGGCAGATGGGGCCTGCTTTTTATGTACTAATCAAGGAGGAATTCGTTCCCTCACAGACATGTCACCCATGACCCCTGTGTCTATTCACATTAATTATTCATCCTCAGTGAGGTGAATGCTGCCAAGGGTGGGCCGACAGAGGAGAGGAGGGAGAAACAGAGGCCAGTGAAAGAGAGAGATCACTCACAGTTCTAGTCGCCACGCTAAAGTACTGCTAACCTCAGCGTGTCCTCCCACTCGCCCCTCTTCCCCGCAGGACTGCCGTGAGGGTCATTACGCATCAAACTCACCTGAGAGAGAGACATATGAGAGATTGGGCTTGAGGTGCATTAGTGGATGGGAGACAAAAAAACTAAAATTCTAAAAGTCACTTTAAAGTCAGTGCCCACTGAAATCAATGTTTTGCTTCCTACACTTAATTAATGTACATAAATAAGACAAACATAGATCATATTTCTGCTGTCAGAAAAAAGAGCAATTTGTAAGTGCCTAGTTGTGACAAATCTGAAAGTATACACTAATGTGAAATATTGTGCCAAATAGAGTCAAGCAAAAGATGCCTTTAAGGTGAATTATAAGGTGCATTTTTGTTTCCATAAATTGCATAGTTTTCAAAGTGGTCAAGCAACTACTTAGTTTCTGATTTCTACAATTATCCATTTTTCAAATGGGTAGTTGGAATATTGAAATATCCATTAGAGATGGCAGCGATATTTTTGATCAATTTACAACCATCAGCATATCGGCTATAAAAAGGCCAATATAACAAACCGATGGTTTATTAATTAATTGCGTGAAAGCACTGAACTGTATAATGTCTGTTGCATAATCCAATATTATAAAAAAAAAATTCTGCTGTAAAGTTGGGCATTTTAACATGGGGCTCAATGAGATTCTGCTCCCGTCTGGAGGCCTAGTGGCCAGTTGATGAATTGCAATTTAAGTCACTTGCGTGTTGCCTTCAAGAGAAACTGGTTGCCGCTTGGTTACAAAGCATGACCGTGAACCTTTATCGTTGGGACTGCTCCATCTTTCAGCATTAGGCGATCAGCAAATCCTGAGTTGAACTGGGCCTTGTCTATAAAACAATCACTGCCGAAATGTAGGGAACAAACTGAACAGGGTTGTCTAAACACTTTGTGATAAAGTTCGTTGGTGTAAGGAAGGAAGAGGACAAGGGGGTCGGTTTGACTGCTGACGCTTCTCTTTATTAGAACAAAAACTCAGTCTCTTCACACGGCTATTGCCCGTGTGTATTTCTCTCAGTCACTTCCGGGTTCCGGTTAAACGTTCCGCTTCCGGGTCAACGTGTCTCACAACTCAATGTCCGTGAGTGTGTGTGTGTGTCGCGTCAGCAGTCCCTCTCTCTCTCCTGGATCTCCGGTTCCACCTAGGTTTTATCCCCTCTCCGCGCTCATTACTGGAACGAGAGACAGGTGTTATTAATCTGCTTCCAACCCACTCACTTACCGCTCGTCCCGCGGCTCTCTCTCCCGCTGCAGACCTCGCTGAACCACGCCCCCCTTGCCACATACCCCCACCGCCCGACTCAGGCCGGGGAGCCGTCCGGCCTGCAGCCCCCCCCCCCCCATTTCTGGAGAGGAAATCGGCCACAGCCATCTGAGCACCCGGCCTGTGGACCACCTTGAATTTAAACGGCTGAAGAGCTAGATACCAACGGGTGATCCGCGCGTTGGTATCCTTCATGCGGTGGAGCCATTGGAGAGGAGCGTGGTCCGAACAGAGGGTGAACTCCCGCCCCAGGAGGTAATAGCGGAGAGTGAGAACGGCCCATCTGATGGCCAAACACTCCTTCTCTATGGTGCTGTACTTAGCTTCCCTCTTGGAGAGCTTACGGCTAATGTACAGCACCGGCCGCTCTCCCCCCTCCACCTCCTGGGCCAGGACTGCGCCCAGCCCCCTGTCCGACGCGTCAGTCTGCAACAAGAAAGGGAGAGAAAAGTCAGGGGAGTGTAAAAGCGGCCCGCCACATAGAGCAGCCTTCACTTGGGTAAAAGCCTGTTGACACGGCTCCGTCCACTGGACCGTATCTGGTAGCCCCTTTCTAGTAAGATCAGTCAAAGGGCTGGTGAGGTCCGAATAATTTGGTATAAACCGTCTATAATATCCCGCCAGCCCCAAAAACTGTCTTACCTCCTTTTTGGTCTTGGGCCTCGGACAGGTTGCAATTGCGGCAGTCTTATCAATTTGGGGACGCACCTGACCATGACCCAAGTGGAAGCCCAGATACCTTACTTCCACCCGCCCAATCGCACACTTCTTTGGGTTGGCCGTGAGCCCCGCTCCCCTCAGCGACCTCAGGACCGCCCTCACATGCTGCATATGCCGCTGCCAATCGTGACTATAAATCACTATGTCATCCAGGTACGCAGCAGCATACGCAGCATGGGGGCGCAAAATCCTATCCATGAGTCGCTGGAAGGTTGCGGGCGCTCCGAACAAGCCGAAAGGAAGCGTGACAAATTGGTGTAATCCAAACGGCGTGGTGAAAGCTGTCTTTTCTTTGGACAATGGAGACAAGGGGATCTGCCAATAGCCCTTTGTTAAGTCCAGTGTCGAATAAAATCGAGCCGTGCCTAACCGATCAAGCAACTCGTCAACCCGCGGCATTGGATACGCGTCGAATTTCGACACAGCGTTCACCTTGCGGTAGTCCACACAGAACCTGACCGAGCCGTCTGTTTTGGGGACCAAAACTATCGGGCTCGCCCAGTCACTGTTGGACTCCTCGATTACTCCCATGTCGAGCATTGCGCCTAATTCTTCCTGAACTACTTTTTTCTTGTGTTCAGGCAAGCGATACGGCCGGCTGCGAACTACCACGCCCGGCTCGGTCTCGATATGGTGCTGAATCAAGTCGGTACGTCCCGGTAGGGGCGAGAACACGTCAGCGAACTCCGCCTGCAATTTTGATAAATCAGAGAGTTGTAACGGTGAGAGGTGATCTCCCCCAGGGGCCAGCGCGACTGATTGCGCTTTAATGCTCGCCTCTGGCCCGAGATCATCCTCTCCCCCGATCACCGTTGCCAACAACACTGATTCCACCTCATTCCATTTTTTTAGCAGATTGAGGTGGTATATTTGACGTGCCCCGTTCCTATCGGATCGTATCACTTCATAATCGAGCTCTCCTATCTGTCGTGCGACCTCAAACGGCCCCTGCCACTTTGACATTAATTTTGAGCTCGACGTAGGGAGTAGAACGAGCACTTTCTCTCCCGGTGTGAATTTGCGTAGTTTTGTACCCCTGTTATATGACCGGCTCTGGCGGTCCTGGGCTTGCAACAAATTCTCCCTAGATAGCCGCCCCAAGGTGTGGAGTTTTGTTCGCAAGTCCATGACGTACTGAATTTCGTTTTTGGCCAAAGAAGGTCCCTCCTCCCAAGTTTCTCGTAGGACGTCCAGCACCCCCCGTGGCTGTCGTCCGTAGAGAAGCTCGAAGGGGGAAAACCCCGTGGAGGCTTGTGGAACCTCCCGCACGGCAAATAAGAGGGGTTCTAACCACCGATCCCAATTTTTGGCGTCTTCCTGTACGAACTTACGGATCATGGATTTAAGAGTGCGATTAAATCGTTCGACCAAGCCGTCCGTTTGTGGGTGATAGACGCTTGTTCGAATGGATTTAATGCCCAATAATCCGTAGAGTTCGCTCATCGTGCGTGACATAAACGCCGTGCCTTGATCAGTGAGGATTTCTTTCGGAATCCCCACTCGGGAGATCAGACGAAACAGTGCGTCCGCAACACTCTTCGCGGAGATGTTGCGGAGAGCCACTGCCTCCGGATATCGTGTTGCGTAGTCCACGATGACTAACGCAAAACGATGTCCGCGTGCGGATCGCTCCAATGGCCCGATGAGGTCCATCGCAATTCTCTCGAAGGGGACCTGCATTAATGGAAGGGGGCGCAATGGCGCTTTTGGGGCGGCCAGTGGATTCACCAACTGACATTCAGGGCAAGACGCGCACCACCTGCGCACATTGTCATGAATGCCTGGCCAAAAAAATCGGGTCATTAAGCGATTCAGTGTGGCCGCCTGCCCCAGGTGGCCCGCCATCGGGTTCGAGTGAGCCGCCTGGAAAAGCATTTCCCGGCGGCTCTTTGGTACTAATAACTGGGTTGTATCCACTTTTGTCTGAGTGTCTTGGGTCACTCGATACAACCGATCCTTAATTATGGCAAAATAAGGATACGTGACGGGCAACGCGGGTTGGAGAGACTGACCGTCGATAGAGCGGACCTGCTGAAATGCATGTTTTAGGGTCTCATCTTGAGACTGCTCCAGAGGGAAGTCATCGCGGTCCGAGAGAATCAGTCTCTCGACCCCGCTCGGTTCCTCTGAAGCTGTTCCCAAGGGTCCCGTATCAGTCTCGCCAACCTGCACTCGCACCGCCCCGTTCCTAGCCTTGTTTTCCCAAGCGGCATCCGCGCATAACGACCCCAATAATGCCGAAAAGGCGGGCCAATTCGTCCCCAGAATTAGCGGATGCCGGAGGTGGGGACTAACCGCCACCTCAACACTATGCTTTTTCCCCCTAAACTGTATCGTGACTGGGACAACCGGATATTCCACCACATCCCCGTGCACACACCGCACCTTAACCATGCGGCTTGTATCCAATGCCCCAGGCTGCATCAGGCTTTGATGGATCGAGGTTTGGTTACATCCTGAATCCACCAAGGCCTGATATGTACCCCCCTTGATACTTACAGGAATTTGGTACTCTCCTGCTTGATCGGGGGTGGTCCGCTGGACGTCCGGGATCCGGATCATTGTCCCGATGTCCATCCTCGGACATCGGTCCACAAAATGATCCGGATCACCGCACCGCCAGCAGGCCAGCCCAGGCTTACCCGCCACCCCTGCGGCGGGGAGTGGGTTGGAAAATGAGCGCGGGGAGGGTGTGCAACCGGAGCCATTGTCACCACCCGCCCCCAGCGGCCCCGCCCCCCTGGGCGGAGCCCGCGAACTCCCGGACGGTCCTGGGCCCATCCCACCCCGACCTCTGGGGGGAACGCGAGGAGGGCCTGGAGGACGGGACCTGGGGAGAGGGACAGGGCGAGAGGGAGAGACAGAGGGGGGAGAGAGAGAGAGTGAGAAGTTAGTGAGGGCTCGCCGACCCCCGGGCACGCCACCAGGTGGTCCTCCGCCAGCTGGATGGCCGTCTCCAGCGACGTGGGCCGGTGGCACTGGACCCACTCGGCGGTCTTTCTTGGGAGCCGAGTGATGAATTGCTCCAGCACCACCAGATCGATGGTATGGTCCACGTCGCTTCCGCCGGCCAAGAGCCATCTGCGGCACGAGTCCCGGAGCTGTTGGGCCATAGCGAAGGGTCGGCCGGCCTCGCCCCATTCCAGGGAGCGGAACCTCTGGCGGTGTTGCTCCGGGGTCCGACCGACCCTCTGTAGGATGGCCCTTTTTAGATCCTCGTACTTCAGGAGGTTCGCTACCGGCAGATGTTGGGCGGCCGCCTGGGCTTCTCCTGTTAGTAATGGAATGAGGCGCACCGGCCACTGTGCCCGGGGCCAGCCGGAGGCCTCCGCGGTCTTCTGGAAGAGGTCTATGAAGGCCTCCGGATCGTCCTCTGGCCCCATCTTGTGGAGGGGCATGTGGCCCGATGCGCTAGCCCGCCCGGCGGCTTCGGCGCGAACCTCCCGATCCATCCAGCTCCGGAACCGCTCGCGGTCCTCTTGCTGGCCGCGGACAATCGCCTCGAAGCGGCGCTCCTGGTCCGCCCGCAGGTCCAGCATTGCCTGATGTTGGTCTTGGTGGAGGACCGCGAGGGAGGTGATGATGTCCGCAAATGGCGAGGCGGAGGGCGTTGTCATGGCGGCGGCGCTGTCCTACTTCCTTCCCGGGTTTCGGCACCAGTGTGATAAAGTTCGTTGGTGTAAGGAAGGAAGAGGACAAGGGGGTCGGTTTGACTGCTGACGCTTCTCTTTATTAGAACAAAAACTCAGTCTCTTCACACGGCTATTGCCCGTGTGTATTTCTCTCAGTCACTTCCGGGTTCCGGTTAAACGTTCCGCTTCCGGGTCAACGTGTCTCACAACTCAATGTCCGTGAGTGTGTGTGTGTGTCGCGTCAGCAGTCCCTCTCTCTCTCCTGGATCTCCGGTTCCACCTAGGTTTTATCCCCTCTCCGCGCTCATTACTGGAACGAGAGACAGGTGTTATTAATCTGCTTCCAACCCACTCACTTACCGCTCGTCCCGCGGCTCTCTCTCCCGCTGCAGACCTCGCTGAACCACGCCCCCCTTGCCACACACTTCTTTGGAGACATTGTCGATTTCGTGACCGTCCTGTGATCTGTGCAGTGCAGCCAACGACTTCCTTAAAGCAAGCAAAGTGCGTTGTTGGGCGTGCTGCTTTCGCTCTATCGTTCTAATCGAAGTGTGTGCACACCTTTCTGGGAGAAGTGCCCGGCCTCTACAAGGAAATTCTGCCCTTGTTGACGTCATGCAGATCCAAAAAAAAAAAACACTTACCGAAAATTATGAGAAACCAAAAGTGTTTTTGACACAGAAATACTCTATTAAATGTCTGACTTATTTTTTTATGTTTAGCATGGGAATCCAAGTCTTTAAAAGTGCAAAACGTTCAAAATGCATGAAACAGCTTTACACCCTTCTATAAATATGAGTCATGCATGTGTCTGTGTGAATGAATGGTACAGATTTACCCACTGAAACTCACGTTTTTTCAGCGTATGCCGCCTCGATATATGAGGATATATAAATGCATCTCCACTCATATCTAGTGATGTTCGATTCTTGAATGAATCGTTTTTTGAGCCGGTTCATCAATCGAACTGAATCGAACTGTAGCTCCGGGTTGATAATGTAAGACACAAAAGCCGAAGTAGCACATCCAACTAACAAAGAACCGAAAGTGCAGGTTCAACCAGCTGTCGAAGTTTGCAGAGGATTACAGAGAATTATTAATTTGGAAACGCAAGTCTGAGGCACATAGGCTACTGGAAATGAATTGGACTTTGCATCCCTTCTCACTTCATGACCATTTTACCGTTATATTCATAAACAAAAACACAGGAAGATGAAGGTCGACAACCTGTCAAAATAAAAGTTCAGTTTAACAAAGTAATTGTGACAGGATTAATGTTGTAGGTTGCCTGTGGAGTTTGCCAGTTGATTTTAGCCACAAAGTAATAATAATGTTTTTAATATATATAGGTGAAGAATGCGCTGTTATTATTAAACCTACTTAAAAAGCTCTGTTTGTTCCGTATCTTGTTCTATTTATTTATTTATGTTGGCCTGCTGAATGTTAAATGGATCAGTCTATGTTCATTAGAAATTATTAGATAAAGCAGCAATGAACTAGCTAGGTAGGCTATAAGTTCTAAGACAAAAATACAGAGAAGTAACTCCGGCTGCAGTGTTCTTCTGCAAGATGCATGTAGTTCTGTTCTTTAACTTCTAGAGTGCAAAAAAAGCTTTAATGTATGTATGCATGTTTTTTTTTTTTTTTTAGCAAGATCAAAACATTATTTTAATGACAACATTTCAAATAAGAGGGCAAGTGACACAATATTGGTATTAATTGTTTATATATATATACACTGTATACACTGCATATATGTGCATATATGATCTACTGGTCAAAAGTTCGAGAATGGTATGTTTTTATTATCCAAAATACAGCAAAAATTGTATTATTGTGAAATATTTTAACAATTATTTTTTTTTATTATTAAAAAACTTTTCTCTACAAAATCTTTAATGGTAGTACAATGTTACAAAAGCTTTCTATTTAAGATAAATAATGTTCTTTTGGAATTTCTATTCATCAAAGAACTGTTTTTAACACTGATAATGCTTCTTGAGAAGCAAATCATCATATTAGAATGATATCTGAAGGATCATGTGACACTGACTGGAGTTATTACAGCATTAAATGAATAAATTACATTTTAAAATCTATTCAAATAGAAAACTGGATGGATGGATGGATGGATGGATAGATGGAGGTGTATGACCTGTAGAGAGCTGTTAGCCATAGAAGCTTCCTCATTCATCAGCGTTAGAGGTTTCCCTCTTTGAGGGTATAATTCACTCCTCTGCAGCTAGTGAAACTGTAAATTGATCCTGATTGTTTACTACACACAAAGAAAGGGGATGCACATTTTGTAAAGTAGTCTACTACATTATTACACTGGTTACAGTGGCGAAACGACATGCTAGAACTTTTCATATGGCAAATTGCTCTTGCTGTAGCTGGATAATTTATTTAGTTTCCCTGATAGGCCTCACTCAGGTCATTAGGAAGCTATTTCCATTTTGCTTTTTGGCCCATTAGTGGCCAGTGGAACACAAGGCCAATATAATACCCTGTATGCAATGCAAAATGATCTACATTTCTATTACACTGATATACCAGTACAATAAGAGTGCTAATGTCCAATTCAAATTATAATAGTGTGGGTTGTGATATAGTGAAAACAATTGTCTGCCAAGTTCACCTCCTAGTCTCGCCTATTTCCAGTTGAACTCTTGACATTGTTGTGAATTGCTGTGTTTAGAGTGTTTATTGGACTTTTTGCGCCCTTCTCCTCACATCTTAATAGATGGAAATAGGAGTGTGCATGCTCCACTGAGCTTCCACCAAGTGACTTTCAGCTACCTTGCAGAAGGTGGGCAAACCAGTGGGGAGTGGGCCATTATGGCAATGTTGTGGTTCATTTGAGTGGCGCGCACTGTGAGAGAAAAACATGATCTCTCTAAGTGGCCAGGGAATTCTGACTAGTGGGGTTACCGGGGAGGAGTCGCCTGTAAATTACAACTAATTACTGCTTCTATTGAGTCGGGTTCGGCACAACCCTGCCATCACCACACAGACGTGGGAGTGACATTGCACTCCAGCTTCCCTGTGTTGCCTCTCTACAGGCGCGCTGGGCAAAGGAAACGGTGCCTGGATACTGTGATATTCTCGTTCACCTTCAAAGCCAAGAGGAGAGAGAAAGGTGCAACAACATATGGACTACTGTTCTAAGAATAAAGTGGTGACAAAATGGAGACGGTGATCTATTGCACTCATATAGCAGATCGTATGTTTGGAAATTATGCGAAGCCGATGGGATAGCAGGTGTGGTATTATAATGCTATACAATTAGTAGCTGCAATATACAATTCACAGCATAGACTAAACAATAACTTTTATTTACATGATCAGAAAGAGGAATGAATGTATGCCTTATACCTAGGTACATCACAACCCGTTTCTTCATAACAAGGCACCTAAGTTGTTTCTCTATAGAATCAGTAAAAAAAAAACATATTACAAAAACATTATCTTGTTTTAGTACCTCCTGATTAAACTATTTGACCGATATTTGCATATTCCAGTAGTAACTGGATTTTCACACCAAATATACAAAAGGTTATATTGCTTAAAGAATAAAAAATGTGTGAAACTTGTAATGATAAACATCTTTCAGATATATTCTGCAGTATAACTGCAGTGTGTTTAATGAATCCCAATATCAATTATAAACGTTCAAGTCAGTATTGATTTTCTGACACATATCCTTATTGAGGTAAAGGTCACTTTTTGAATGATTAACCACAATTTTCTGTAATGTGTGAACAAAATGCCGTCCAATTATGCCTTCAATGTTGCAGCCACTGTTTTATCTTACAAAAAAAGCTGCAGTGCAGGGCTCCATAGACCAGCATAAAATGAAAGCAAATACAGCCATGGACACCCACAAAAGTGTATCTGGTGTTATGTTGTAAGTCTGTTGCAACTCCCCTGTCCCCACTTTCAACTATAAAACCCCTTCAAAAAAAGAGAATCCGACTCCATATAGGGCAGAGACATCAAAATAAAAGAGAAACCAAAAATTAGAAACATCCTGTATCTAAGCCTGTGTATCTTCCCAGAGCATAAACCCCCTTATTTCTTGTGTTCCTCATGAATGATTCCCAGCTCCCCATTTCTACAAAATAATGTATCATACTCGAAAGAGAACTCAGGCTGCGTAAGGGGATGGAACTTTTGAGAAGTGTTTACATGCCGCAGAAAAGAGAAAACCCACAAGCTATAGGCAGCAGATCAGAGAGCAAAGAGGGAGCTGTGAAAACACTGAGAGAGAGTGAGGATGAGAAGTTCAGGAAAAATGGACAGTGCGTGGGAATGTGTGACAGCTTTGTAGGTGTCTCACTAAATATATATGAATGATGGTGGAAAAGGAAACATCAAAACTTGCCCCAGCAGCCTAGTCTGAAGCATACTGCGATTTTCCACTCGTGTTGAGGAAGCTTGAAACTTCTTTTTGTTTAACAACAGTGAAGCTTTTTGAAAAAGTCGTTAGCATCCAACAAGTAACAGGTAATTAAATTCATGAGACAAAACCATTAAACAATGGCAATTAATAAATCATAACTATTAGACGATACTATTTTATTCCACAATTAGAGCATTTATCTGTTACAACAACAAAAAACTATATACATTTTAAAATGAAAAGTAATTTAATGAACTAATTAACATAAATTAGAAAACACAATAACTTGAAAACAACATGAGTTGAAAACATAACAGCATTTATCTAAATATTTTGCTTTAACAAAAGAAAAAAACAGGGAACTTATTATCCATTTTATTATTTTCATTTTACCTTTTCTGTAGTGTGTAATATAGCTGTTTGTGCATGCAAATGATCAGCATAGTTATAAAGCACATGCCAAAGAAACTGTTCTACAACAGAAAACAGTTATTTGCAGTCCTGCGTTATTTACGTGACTAAGGCTGTGTGTCCACTAAAGCATTTTTTCACGTGGCTGGCTGGCGTATTCAATTGTTTTCAATTTGAATTCAATTTCAATCAGTTTTTAAACGTATCAAGACAACGAGTGTTTTGCCTTTTTTACTGGTCGGTGAGAGTTGAAGAATTTTCAACTTTTGAGTAAAACGCAGCGCTCATCACTGTCAAATTTATTCGTTTTTTGAGCAGACATTGTAATATTATAGCTAGCTGATACAACAAGTAAAAAGAAATGACGGTATCCGTTAGCTTGGTTAAAACCAGAGCATTCTCAGTAGTAACTGAAGAGCTTCATAGACAAATAATTCCCAAAGGGGCGTCACCAACAGACGTCGCTCAAATGCCTCTGGGCGCAATTGGATAGACCTAAAACCAATCACAGCGAAGGAGATGACGTATGCAGAGCAACAGAGAAACATCTGAGACTCTGACAGCAAGTCTCTGCTTGTGATTTCCTTTTGCCCTTTTGCTGCAAAAAAAAAAATGTAAATAAAGTAGGGCTGGGACTCGATAAAAAAAAAAAATCTAATTAATTAGAGGCTTTGTAATTAATTAATTGAAATTAATCGCATTTTAATTGCATATAAATATTTGACTTGAGAACAATGATAAGTAATTTTTCACATGGATTTTTAGTATACCATTGAATAATGACTGAATACATAAGCTTAATCAACAAAATATTGTTTATTTATTTCAGTCCAGCAGACCAGCGCAATGTTGGCCATTAAGTTTAGCAAAAGCATATTTGTGATATTTGAGGCTCGATGTGCTGCAGTGATACGCAAATTCCTTGTTGTATAGCTTGCACACAACCATGCTCTTAACGACGCTTCCATCCTTTCATTTCAAAAGTTCCCATCCACAGGGCCAAGCAAAGCGGTCTCATCAGCTTCTTCGTTCATGTTCACCATGGTTTGTTGTTGTCGTGACTCGTGAACGCTAGTTGGTGTTCCAGTATAATCGGTCTGTCAAAACTCATTCATTAAAAATAAGTTCCGCGGTACAAAAATAAGTGTGGTTAAAAATATTATTTTTATTTATTTAAGTTAAGCTATTTATTTTTTTGCGTAATTAATTAACACGTTAAAGTCCCGTAATTAATTAATCTTAATTAAAGCGTTAAAGTCCCGGCCCTAAAATAAACTGAATATTTAACATTATTAAGTAGCATATTGTAACCAAAGTAGTAGGTTATTGGATACACTTTTTAAAATGTCTGAAAAACTAAATGTATTTAAGGTTAGCTTCATGCCAACACAGATTTACGCCAGTTTCCTCTGTCTGAGCATGTCTCTGTATAGCACTTCACAAAGCCATTTTCACACTGAGCCCAGCTCTGCCCTGTTCCCCAGCAGAGGTCAACAGCCACACCCACCTGTATCTTAGCATCACATCTCAGCCTCACTGCAACCCAGCAACAGGCCAACTCTGTCCTTCTCTAAAACCCAGCAGCCCTCAGGCTTTCGCTCGCTTTCTGTCTCTATTTTCTTACTCTTTACATCTCCCTCAGAAAGAAGCTAAATGTGTAAGGAAACAACCAGAATACAAATAAAGCAGAGACTGAAATATAGAAAGAGTACATCATGGTAACATACAGAAAATGCAGGAGAACAAGAGAAACTGGGTAGGGAAGATAGAATGAGAAATGGGACTGATGTGCAGGTGGAAAAAAAGGGATAATAGAAGAGAGATGGGGATGGGGGAGTGGAGGCCAGACCTGATATCCTCCAGCGCAGTCAGCAAGCAAACAGACAGGACAGACATTAACACCTGGTAGGCTGCAGCTTTACTAAAGCCTCTTAACAGAGCGTGTTTAGCTTCCAGAGTATTTCTTGTACATCTGCATAACACAGGGACTCACCCCAACAAAAAACGCTGCAAACCCACACTGCCAAGGTGAGGCAGGCCTGCATCCAGGCTATGTCATTACAGTCTGCTAAGTGTTAGTTTGCTGGAGAAAGCGGGTAATTATCTCATTGCCACACTACCGCTGCCTAGAACAAAGAAAACACACACTGTGGTTTATATATTAAAGTCCACATGACATCCACAGCCAATTTCCCTTCTGTAAAGTGACGTAATTCTGCGCAAAACTGATTATTCAACATCAAAAACACATAGGGCAGAAAAGACTGTTGGTACTAAGTTTTGAGATTTTTATGACTGGGATGTTGATGTCGCAACTGTTTGCAGGAATACAGACGAAGACGACGAGAAATGTTTAAACAACTCAAAGTTTAATTGCAATCCAAAATTCATAAAGGTATAAAGGTAGTGCAAACAAATCTAAACATATAACGGTGACCAAACAAGAAGTGCAGAAGAAGGTACAACTTTAGTAAACACGAACCAGGATAATTAATCAAACACAGCTGACACATACACTCACCTAAAGAACTATTAGGAACACCTGTTCAATTTCTCATTAAGGCAATTATCTAATCAATCAATCACATGGCAGTTGCTTCAATGCATTTAGGGGTGTGGTCCTGGTCAAGACAATCTCCCTGAACTCCAAACTGAATGTCAGAATGGGAAAGAAAGGTGATTTAAGCAATTTTGAGTGTGGCATGGTTGTTAGTTGTTGAGTATTTCACAATCTGCTCAGTTACTGGGATTTTCACACACACAACCATTTCTAGGGTTTACAAAGAATGGTGTGAAAATGGAAACACATCCAGCATGCGGCAGTCCTGTGGGCGAAAATTAATTGTTGATGCTAGAGGTCAGAGGAGAATGGGCCGACTGATTCAAGCTGACAGGAGAGCAAATTTGACTGAAATAACCACTCATTACAACCGAGGTATGCAGCAACGCATTTGTGAAGCCACAACACACACAACTTTGAGGTGGATGGGCTACAACAGCAGAAGACAGGGTACCACTCATCTCCACTACAAATAGGAAAAAGAAGCTACAATTTTCACAAGCTCAACAAAATTGGACAGTTAAAGACTGGAAAATGTTGCCTGGTCTGATGAGTCTCGATTTCGGTTGAGACATTCAAAGAGTTAGAATTTGGTGTAAACAGAATGAGAACATGGATCCATCATGCCTTGTTACCACTGTGCAGGCTGGTGGTGGTGGTGTAATGGTATGGGGATGTTTTCTTGGCACACTTTAGGGCCCTTAGCACCAATTGGGCATCGTTTAAATGCCACGGCCTACCTGAGCATTGTTTCTGACCATGTACCCGTCCTCTGATGACTACTTCCAGCAGGATAATACACCATGTCACAAAGCTCGAATCATTTTAAATTGCTTTCTTGACAATGACAATGAGTTTACTGTACTACAATGGCCCCCACAGTCACCAGATCTCAACCCAATAGAGCATATTTGGGATGTCGTGGAACGGGAGCTTCGTGCCCTGGATGTGCATCCCACAAATCTCCATCAACTGCAAGATGCTATCCTATCAATATGGGCCAAAATTTCTAAAGAATGCTTTCGGCACCTTGTTGAATCAATGCCATGTAGAATGAAGGCAGTTCTGAAAGCCAAAGGGGGTCAAACACAATATTAGTATGGTGTTCCTAATAATCCTTTAGGTGAGTGTTTGTACTAATAATGATGGTAACCAAGGAGACAGATGAGTGGCAGGAAGATGCATGACAAATGAAATCAAAACTTAAAGTTCATGAACACAAAACTAAACTGAACAGAATAGTGGCAGAACGCCTCCTCTGGTGAGGCATGACCTCGAGCCATAACATGATGAAGAAAGAGAGAAGTAAGGAGAGGGGGTTCTGGAGGAGGATGTGGTGAAGGGCTGGCGATTACAGGATGACGAAATCCCTGAGGCAAAGAAGAAGGTTCCTTGGTGGTGCAAACCCAGAGCTCACCAGTGCCGACAGCCCAAGGCAGAGTCAAGGAGGGGAGGAGCCAAGATGGTGTTGCGGTGACTGATGGCATCTGGGGGATGACCGACGGCAACTCAG
>NC_090182.1:20735318-20782818 GCF_024679245.1 Pseudorasbora parva
TACAACTCAAAACAGTTGCACCCTTCAAGATTAATGAGCGAACCCAGTACAGGGCGGAGATGTGGTGCTCTGGCTCTCTCTCCTCCGCTATCACATACAAACACACTCCCTCCCTCTCTCTTCAAAGCCCGCTTTCATCTTTAAGTGAGAGAGGCCAACCATGCAACCCACACAAGCTCATCAGGGTCATAGCTTTATGCAGCAAGACACTGATCAACAAGAAAGAGACAAAAAAGAGGAGGTGGTGGAGAGCAGGGAAAAAATGTGTTGGTGTTGATTTACCTAAACACTTGCCATTCATGTCTGGACACAAATCCCTGCAGGCATACATGGAGATCCTACATGCAAACCAAACAGGATTTAGCCTCGATGCTCTCGCTGAGTGGAGCAGATCTTTGCTCACCTCAACTGCCACAGCTCTAGGAGTATGCTAAATATTTCAGTGAAGCTCAGATTGCGTGCAGGGTTTTAAATGTGTGATCTTTATTTCATGGGGACAGAATGCCTTAAAACCCCTACAAGCAGCCCGGGTGCATTCCCGCCATTTCAGTAGTGCACTTTGGCTAAGCGGCACTTGAAGAACACAACACGTTTGAGCTGCACACCCCTGCAGCTGTGCCATCTACCTTCTCTTGAAAGCTACACAGGATGACAACAAAACGAGGATTGCACAATGGAGAGATTAACCTCACAATTACAGTCTCACTGGTCTTAAAGAGCAATATAATACATACACACAAGCTGCTTTCATCAAAGTTGCCAATTCTACTTATGCAGAAAAAAATGTAAACATAATAACACAGCATTTCTGCATCTCGCATCTTTAAGCCATTCATCTGAGCAAATTATTCAGTTATTCTTTGAAGTCTTTTTAGGCTAGTTTGGATACACATTGAGGAATTTATACTTTCATCATATATAGTGTCACAGTTTTGAAAGTGCACCCTTTTGAATTTGTATCTTGATAAAAATAAAAACGTCTGCTCTTTGGCAGGTCTTAAAACAAGGTAAATTCAACTTCAGATGAACAAAAACACATGGCATTTTACAACTTGTCATTATTTATTAAACAAAAATAAAGCCAATATAGAGAACTGATATGTGGCATACTAAGTACACCCTTACCACTTCCGTATGATTTAAGAAGGTATGCCGCACCCAGTTGCTGCTAGTCAAATAATTTTGATGAAATGATCATTATCAAGTGTGATCACCACAATAATAGCAGAAGTTTTGGCAGTTTGCTGGTCTGGAGCATTCAGACATGTGTTAACACAATGCCAAGGAGGAAGGACATCAGCAATGAATTCAGAGAAGCAATTGTTGCTGCCTGTAAATCTAGGAAGGTTAGCAAGGCCATTTCCAAACGATTTGAGGTCAATCACTCTACAGTGAGGAGATTATATTAAGGGAAAAATATTCAAGACAGTTGCCTGTCATGCTTAGGCTGGTCCTACCAGACTCTTGTACATTTAATTTGTACAGATAGTCTAGCCACTCTCCATTGACAAGCGTTAACATCTTTAGAAGTAGGTCCTCTGTTGAAGTTTAAATCTATTGGATCTGCCCAGAGCAACTCTGGATCTGCCATAACCTTTTGCTAACATTTGATCGTGATGCATACAACCCAGGCTCATTGGAAATACGTGCCTTCATTTTTGCAAAACCCGAAATATGTACCTCCAGGTACGTTTACCTGCACTTTTTGGGTGAAATGTCCACCGGAGGTGCTAAGTGGTAATATTTTTTCTCCATTCCTAGACTGATCTCATGAAATGGTGTATGTATGATACGCCAATTCGTATGGCATTTTTGGCGTGCTATCACAACGCATAATCGCTTTTTAGCGTGTTTATCAACGCCGTTTCATTCTATCCCCCTACACTGCCCCTACCTCTAAACCTACCCATCACACACACACACACACACACACACACACACACACACACACACACACACACACACAGACACACACACACACACACACACACACACACACACACACACACACAAACACACGCAGCCCCCTAAACCTACCCATGACAAGAAACATTCTGCATTTTTACATTTTCAAAAAAACAATTTAGTATGTTTATAAATCCATTTACCTTGTGGACACACACACATATTCAGCGTAACTCAATCCCTTCCCTAAACCTACCCATTTGTGTATTATAAAAAACAGGATATAACAGGCAGATATGACTGCATGCATAATTTATTCAGAAAGTACAAATATTCCAAGTGTTCCGAGGCCAAACGATGGATTTGTGTGAAGAAAATCCCCAAAAGCGATCAGTAATGTCCATCCGCCGAATATTAATACATTCCAAATATTGCCTCCGGAAGAAACGTCACGTCAGCTTTGACAGCATTGGCTGTCGTGTCTCGTGACCAATTGCATCATTACGTCAGCTTTGATTGTAAAATGCCATTGGCTCTTGTGTGTCTCATGACCGATCGGGTCATTCTAATCTTGCCCTGTGTATCATTTGAATTAGAAATATGATTGAACAAGTGTGTGTGTGTGTGTGTGTGTGTGTGTGTGTGTGTGTGTGTGTGTGTGTGTGTGTGTGTGTGTGTGTGTGTGTGTGTGTGTGTGTGTGTGTTCGCAAAGGAGCGCAATCATCATTTTTAACCGACTAAAACATCAAGATCAACTCTGTTCTTCACATGAAGATATCGTATGACTTCAGAAGAATATAAAATTATATTAGGATATAAATATAAAATTAGGCTATAAATATTCATTCTGATGAATATTTATTCAGGTTGGCGAATGTATGTTTACGCGAAGTCATGATATCATGTTGCGCATCTGGAATGGAGAAAAAATATTACCACTTAGCGCCTCTGGTGGACGTTTTACCCCAAAAAGTGCAGGTAAACGTACATGGGGGTACATAATTCGGGTGTTGCAAAAATTGCATGTATATCATGCGCAAAATAGTGCATGATATACAACATCAACGTCATCGTACTCAGCCGCTCCCTGTGTTCACTGAAAACCAGTGAATATACCGCAATCCCAGACAACGTAAAGTAGAATTTTTTTTTCTTTTTACCAGAAGTATGTAGGACACACACATCACCCGGTCTCTAAATTTAAAGACAGTCACTTTGCTCTTTTTCATGAACTATTATGAACATTACCGTATTTAGCAATCAAAACACCCCTAACAAACATGTCTTGCTGCTTTGTAAACACTAACTATACAAATCAAATGTTTTTGTTTTTTTATGTCCACCCATTGAACAATCTATCAACCTGCCATCCCTCCATTGCCCCTCAATACACACAACAAAAGCTGATAGCAGCATGGACCACACAGAGAAATCCACCATACTGGCCTGAGTTTGGCTGCTGTGTGCACAGGAGAGAGCACAGTGTGTTATCTGTCCAAAAAGAGGCCTTTCAGCATGTATTCATAAAGGTTCTGTAATGGCATCCTGTGGGAGAACTATTCTCTCCATAGAGTCAGAGAATGAAAGAGAGGAAAGAAGAGAGAGAAGACGGAGCGATGACTTCATCATGAGCAGAATAGAAATGATGCCCCATTGGGGTCTATTAGGGAGTCTTTACATACAATAGAGGACAGTGGGACTGTGAGGTAGGAGATGCAGTAAAGCCCAGGCTTAGTGTTACTAGGGGATCAGTAATGAGAAGCATCCCACATGCAAGTCTGATTTCTGGATCTATCTATTGTTAAAATAGTGAGCACCAAAAAACTAAAAAAAAAATAATAATAAAATGAACGCAACAAAAACAAACAGCAAAAACAATAGGGTTTGCCCAAACTTTAGCTTTAAGTTGACTACTAGCACAATGAATGCAAAGGAAAGATTAAAATGATGCAAAACATCTCAAAGTGGAGCAATGTAAATTCAGTGTAACTCAACTGTGAGGAGCTGTTAAGGAGGGGGGCCTGAACTATTAAAAAGCTATTAAAAAGCTACTAAAAACTAAGCTTGAGAGAGAAGAAAGTCTCTCTGTCCCTCTCCCTCTCCCCCTCTCTCTCTCTCTCTCTCTCTCTCTCTCTCTCTCTCTCTCTCTCTCTCTCTCTCTGAATTATTTCCTGTTTGGCACCCCATAATATAAGCTAAACCTTATACAGTATACATTACACACATATATACAAACCCGATTCCAAAAAAGTTGGGGCACTGTACAAATTGTGAATAAAAAATGAATGCACTAATTTACAAACCTCATAAACTTATATTTGATTCACAATAGAATATAGATAACATATCAAATATTGGCTCATTTTGGATTTCCTGAGAGATACACATTCCAAAAAGAGTTGGGACAGGGAGCAATAAGAGGTAGAAAAGGTTAAATGAACATATAAGGAACATCTGGAGGACCAATTTGCAACTTATTGGGTCAATTGGCAACATGATTGGATATAAAAAGAGCCTCTCAGAGTTACAGTGTCTCCCAGAAGTCAAGATGGGTAGAGGATCACTAATTCCCCCAATGCTGCGGTAAAAAATAGCAGAGCAATATCGGAAACGAGTTTCTCAGAGAGAAATTGCAAAGAGTTTGAAGTTACCATTATCTGCATAATATCATCCAAAGATTCAGAGAATCTGGAACAATCTCTTTGCTTAAGGGTCAAGGCCGGAAAACCATACTGGATGCTCGTGATCTTCGGCCCTTGCCGCATTGCGGCATTGCATCACATAAAGAAATGCTACTGTAATGGAAATCACAACATGGGCTCAGGAATACATTGTCAGTGAACACAATCCACAGTGCCATTTGCCGTTGCTGGCTAAAACTCTATAGTTCAAAAAAGAAGCCATATCTAAACATGATCCAGAAGCACTGTTCTGTGGAAAACTGTTCTGTGGTCAGACAAATCAAATTTGAAGTTCTTTTTGGAAAACTGGGACGCCATGTCATCCGGACAAAAGAGGACAAGGACAACCCAAGTTGTTATCAGCGCTTGGTTCAGAAGCTTGCACCTTTGATGGTATGGGGTTGCATGAATGTGTGTGGCATGGGCAGTTTACACATCTGGAAAGGCACTATCAATGCTTAAAAGGTATATCCAAATTATAGAAAAAAACTATTCTCATCTCTTCACTAAATTATATTTACAGCCCCTGTAGTGAGATGGACATTGTATCAATGTTTTTCAGTGCCTTTATGGGTCTTGTGAGTGGAAAAATACTGAATGCCAATGGAGGCGTTTCTGAAGCCTTTCTCAGCCCTCAGCTTTCAACAAAAATATCTTCATTCGTCATCGCACAATGACATAAGGGTGAGTAATTAATGAAATAAATTTCATTTTTGGGGGAACTGACCCTTTAAAACTTGTACAGTGTCCCACCTTTTTTGGAATCGGGTTTGTACATACATATATACATACATACATACATAGGTACATTATATAGCTAAATTATATGAACACTATAGTAATACTCTTTGTGCAAATTATAGCCTCTTTTTCCTATTTGTAGTGGAGATGAGTGGTACCCATTGAGGTTTTCAGCTGTTGTGGCCCATCCGCCTCAAGTTTGTGCGTGTTGTAGCTTCACAAATGCTTTGCTGCATACCTCAGTTGTAACAAGTGGTTATTTCAGTCAAAGTTGCTCTTCTATCAGCTTGAATCATTAGGCCCTTTCTTCTCTGACCTCTAGCATCAACAGTAACTGAGTAGATTGTGAAATACTTAGACTGGCCGTCTGGCACCAACAGCCATGCCACGCTCAAAATTGCTTAAATCACCTTTCTTTCCCATTCTGACATTCAGTTTGGAGTTCAGGAGATTGTCTTGACCAGGACCACACCCCTAAATGCATTTAAGCAATTGCCATGTGATTGGTTGAATAGATCATTGAAATTGAACGGGTGTGTATGTATATATATATATATATATATATATATATATATATATATATATATATATATATATATATATATATATATATATGCGTGTGTGTGTGTGTGTGTGTAGGGGTTATTTCTATGAAGGGGTAATCTTCATTAAACATTCACACCTGACTCTCAGTACAGATTAAGTCACAATCATATTTGAGGTGAAGGAGATCTGTTATCTCCATGCTGCTCATTAAAACTAGATTGAAATGGTGCCAATTTCATGTATTGGCTTAATTGTCTGCTTATGTAGCTGGGCCAGATGACAGCGAGGGTGTCAGAGCCAAAGGACATGTTCTGTCCATTCAGACTTTTGCCAGATCTCATCACTTATCCTACGTGATTCATACACAGCATGCTGAGCTGGCCTACAGACAGCTTCAATGAGCTTTCTCATCAATTATAAGGAGTGAGGTCATAAATCAGTGCCACATTAATCATCAATCAGTGCCTGCACCCTGAACAGAACTTGAGGAACACTGCCCTGTCTTTCATGTTCAGTCAACCACAGTCATCCGTGTCTCACAAGAGAGACGAGGGCAAGACAACTCCAGATACCTGCCTCTGGGCCCTCAAAGAGATTAAACAGCTTCAGATCATCTGAAGTACCATCAAGGGCATCATGCACCCATGCTTTGAGTGGCGGTCCTGGCTCTCTTGGTGTCCTAGTGGAGATAAAACATTTTTTAGTGACTTTGTAATGGTGTAAAAAAGAATAGTTGAGTGGTACAGTTCTTATTTAGCTTGAAAGGAGACAATAATACCTACTACAATAATACTGAAAACTTTACCTGCAATTTTTGTAAGACTTAATTTTCAAAGAGACATAATGATCTGTTCTGGAAATTTGATTTAAATGCCACAATGCTTGTGATCACCATGTGTGAGTACATTCACTCTCTTGCAGCAAATGTTTGCATATGTGTAGCTGTTTGCATATGCATGTTTGTCGGTAAGAGATATACTGCTTGTGTGTCAGTGGCTTTGTGAGTAGGTGTTGTGGCTGTCCCTGGTCCAACTCACTGCATGGTGTTTATATTTGCCTGTGTGGTTGGCATCTGTGTGTTCAGTAAGGGAATTTTGTATGTGTTACTGAGAGATATATACCAGAGCATGTGTCCTTTTCTGTGGATCACAGTGTCTTCTTCAGCTCAAAGTCTGTTTGATTGGATCACTACATGTAGGAGTTCCCATTCATTCTTCTTTTATTTCTGCCAGAGAAAAATTATGTTTATATTCAGTTCATCACCTAACAATTTTATGGTAAAACCACCCATTAAAATATTTTCCATTCAGTACATTCTCCAGAATTGCAGAGATATTTGCAATATATTTTTTTTTAATAAGAGAAGGATACTATAAGCAAATTCTGACTAACATATCCACTCTAATGCCTTCACGAATAGAATAAGTACGTAAATCAGGGGAAATCTAAATCAATTTAAGTGCACGCCAGTGCAAACTGGTTTCACATTCATTTTAGCATATACTATATACTATATGGTAACACTTAAATATGGGGAACACATATTCACTATTAACTATGACTTTTGCCTCAATAACCTCCTAATTTACTGCGTATTAATAGTTAGTAAGATTTTTTTAGTATTTAAGTTTAGGCATTGGGTAGGATTAAGGGATGTAGAAGAATGGTTTAGCTCCCCAGTACTTAAGCGAGCTCTTAACACATTATACTCCATCACGTCTATTGCAGTCTCAATACTCTGACCAGTTGATAATATAATACCTAGAATATCTAAATCAACTGCAGGTGGTCGATCCTTTTCCTACTTAGCACCTACACTCTGGAATAGTCTTCCTAGCATTGTTCGGGAAGCAGACACACTCTGTCAGTTTAAATAAAACACATTTCTTTACATTGGCATACACAGAGAACATTTTTAACTTTCATTATTCAAATCAATTGACTGATTGTTAGGCTGCATTAACTAGGTCAGCCGGAACCGGGAACACGTCCCATAACACCTGATGTACTCGTTACATCATAAAAAGAGAGGAACCTACACTAATGTCAGTCTCTTGGTTTATCCGAAGGTTTATCTCGGATCCGGGCCGTGTCCGGATCAGATGGTGGACCTGCGCCTGAATGCCAACGCATCCTGGAGTGTCTGCTGAGACCGTGTCAATTGGTGTCTCCTCGAAATTTGCCTCACTGGCACGTCATGCTCAAAAAACCCATCTCTGCGCAATAACTCCGATCTTTCAAGTATATATATATATATATATATATATATATATATATATATATATATATATATATATATATATATATATATATATATATATATATATATATATATATATATATATATATATACTTAATATACATATACTTGATCCTATACATACATACACCACTATAGGTGACCGCTGATAGGTGAAATGAATAACACTGATTATCTCTTTATCTCTTTATGACACCTGTTTGTGGGTGGGATATATTAGGCAAGTGAATATTTTGTCCTCAAAATTAAAGTATTAGGAGCAGGAAAAATGGGCAAGCATAGGCTAAGGATTTCAGCGAGTTTGACAAGGACCAAATTGTGATGGATAGACGACTGGGTCAGAGCATCTCCCAAACTACAGCTCTTGTGGTGTGTTCCCAGTCTCCAGTGGTCAGTATCTATCAAAGTTGGTCCAAGGAAGGAACAGTGGTGAACCGGCGACAGGGTCATAAATGGCCAAAGCTTATTGTTGCATATGGGAAGCGAAGGCTGGCCTGTGTGGTCCGATCAAACAGATGAGCTAGTGCAAAATGTTTACTTGCTGCCTAATATATCCCACACACCAACAGGTGTCACGGCAGTGGCGAGGCCAGAAATTTTTAACTGAGTGGACCTTGGTGGAATAGGGTGGACCTCAATGACTACTCTCAAATTACACAAATTTAACAATATGGGACAAAATCACTTGACAGTAAATATAAGCTATATATGATTTATTTTTCGCCAACAAATTCATATAATTCATATATACAAAATTAGTTTATAACAAGCTGCTACAAAGCCTATTGCAAGGAAGACAAATATAGATATTGTGCTGCTATATGACCACTAACAAGACATCAGTGTTCAGTAATTGGGTTCATTTTAAAATGGAATAACCAGTTCTTGTCAACTAATGCAACTCAGTATAACTGTTATCAAACATGTATTTGCAGCTTAACCTGTGAGAATTTCGTCTCGTGTTATGCACCGTGGCCTGTGTTAAAAGTTTATTTCACTAGCAGACGTAAACTCATCTTCCCATCCCCTCAACAATACGAGATTGGCTAAACATTACTACTAAGCTTATTGATTGGCTGTTGCAATAGGGCAGTTATATGAAAATGTTTTCGCTCTACCGTAATTATTTTTTAATAGGGCTGCCAATCGATTAAAATATTTAATCGCTATTAATCGCATGATTGTCATGAGCTAACTCGTGATTAATCGCAATTTAATCGCACATTTTTAGCAATTGTAAATCTAAAATTAAGTTTTTAATACTCTAATCAACATGAGTATGGACAAATATGCATGCTTTATGCAAATGTACATTTATTATTAGTGAAACCATACTTATTCAATAATAATCAATACAGCATGAAGATTAGACATATCAAAGGTCAGAAATGTTTATCTAAGGAATTGTTCATGTCTAAGCCTAAACTTTAAAATTAAGTGTAAGTAGTGATTTCTCTCATTTTAAGAATATAAAGGGAGTTTTTACACTGGAAGTTTAATTCAGAGCAGGGCACAGTTCGTATGAAAAATTGTTAATGTGTACCAGTGAGCGCACCAGAACCACACCACAACCGGAGGAGGTCCATATTCCACGAGTAGGAATATAGTGTGGCCCCTTTAAGAGACGCGCGCTCCCTGTTGAACTGCCGGTATTTTGCGTGTGCGCGCCGAACTGGGCTGCGATTTAAGCCTAGTTCACACTGCCCGATTTTTGCCCCGATTTTGAGTCGCCGACAGGTTTTGTGAAATCGGCGACAAATGCCCGAGATCACAGGCAAATCGGTGCTCGTGCACGCGAGTGACAATCACGCAGTATGAATGATCAAAGACGCGATCAGAGAGAATCGCCGACGAGTCGCCGACGCCGGTGAGATATTTGGCATGCTAAATATCTGGACCTGTCGGCGATTCAAACTCCTGCTGTGTGAACAGCATTCTGACTGAAAATTACACCGACAGCCAATGAGAGAGTGAGATACAGGGCAGCAGGAGGTTCAGGGAGGAGTTATAGAGCATAATTTCAGTATTTTAATAGATATATTTACAATTCTATCAAACAGAAACAAAGCCCAAACATTTGCACATCCAGCCGCAGCAGCAGCACATTACAAAATTATTTATTTACCTCAAACTGTCTTTGCAGAACAAAATCCTGGCTCCCTCTGTCTCTCCAACAATTTCTTCCGCCATAATCTTTTTTCTTTTTCTCCACAAATCAGCGCACATACAATTTGAAGCAAACTTTGTGCAGTTTATCATTTTTAATAACAATTCCAAGTCTCGCGCGAGAACTCCGGTCTGACGCATGTGTGATCTCGCGTTGTTTACTTGTCACATCGCACGTGTGTTTGGGAAACGTAGTTTGCACACCGGAGAGCGAGAGAGTTGTCGGCGATTCTTCCTCTTGTTCAGTCATGCAGTGTGAACTCCTCTGTCGTCAAACCATCGTGCAGTGTGAACGCAGCAGTGACTGAATGATACCCCAGATAGTCATGCAGTGTGAATAGAGCAGTGACCCGACGAGTTTGAAAATCGTGCAGTCTGAACTAGGCTTTACGTGGACAGTGTGAAGAACACGGACGACTCGGGAGCGCGCTTGTTCAGGAAAGTAACCTGTGCATTCGTTTTAGCCGATTGTAATGTATTTAGTTCAATAAAACAGGTGTACTGTAATCGGTGATAATGATTTACCTCAGACATGAGCGAGAGTGAGCTGCAGTGCATCGCGCTCAGACTGCAGAGAATGCCGCACATTTCTTTCTGAAGTCTAATAAAAGTTAAACAAAAAATGTGGTAGCTTATGTAGGCAATAACTGCACTTTTGGTTTAGAATATTAATGTCAACCCTTTTCTTTCCCTATTAATGTTTGCTGCTGCATCCTTTGTCTGACTGCTCTCACTTTTTCCAACTACGGGCTATGCCCTATGCCACGGATCAAAAAGAAAATGCGCGCTGCGTTAATACATTTAGTGCTGTTAAAATGAATTTGCGTTAATGCGTTATTAACATATTTGACAGCCCTATTTTTTAATGAAACTTTTTGTACGTGTTTAAGTGATTTGTGTTGTCACATAGGCATATTCTTTCTGCTATCCCAATTTTTTTTTTTTTTTTTTTTTTTTTTTTTGTCTGTTCTGATTGGGTGGGCCAGCCGTCAATCTGAGTGGGCCAGTGCCACCCTGGCCCTTATGTAGCCTCGCCCCTGTGTCACGGTGATGTGATAATCAGTCACCTGTCAGTGGTCATAATGTTATGCCAGATCAGTTTATAATATACAGCTATGGAAAAAAATTAAAAGACAACTTAACATTGATTGAATCACTGGACATTTTCTTCTTCTATGTCTATCAGTGATTTATAAATGAAAAATCATATACCTCAATAGAAAGCAAATACTCATCAAGTTAATCATTTATTCAAATAGTCACCTGCCCTCTACTTTCCACCATACATTCAGACCAGCACTGTAGGAATAAAACAGCTAGCTGGGCATCCCTTGTCGGGATCAGTTGAACAGCTGGACTGTGGAGTGTTTGGCTGGCAGAGAGAAGGGCACAGCTGGCTTTCAAGAGGAAGAGCTCCTCTTGAGCCTGTGGGAGGTCACAGCCTGCTAGGCCGCAAAGCGCTGCGCAGCAGGATCCGTGTGTTAATGCAGAAGGCCTGCGCACTGTGTGCAGATGTTGTTCTGCCTCAGTGGCTGCCTACTTGCACCTCTCTCTCTCTTTCTCTCTCTCCCTCCCCTGATTTTTGTCCTGAATGGAGTTCTACTAAAGATGCGTCACTCTGCCCAAATCCTCATGGCAACAGCAACTGTGTAATACAGGCTTCATGGTTTAGCTTAAATAGGTATAGACCACTGAAAACTCTACAAGGTTAAAGCGTCCTTGGTAATGTATGTTTGCTACCTTTTTGAATGTGCCAAACATAGCCTTTTCAAAACCATCAATTAAGCAGAGCTCTAATGACAAATAGCTTTTGACCTTTACTGCTAAGCACAATATGTGCAATCACTCAATCTATCCCGTTTCACAGCATTTAAAACAAACCTTGATACGAATGGCACAAAAACTGTCCTTGCATTCACCCTTACATCCTCTAATTTATCGACCGTGGCATGCCACACGAGCATGGCACTGCCGGGTCTCCATTGTGGTGATGAGTCTCTGGAGTAATGAGAATAATGAGACGGCATACAGACCCTTGTGCTTGTGACGTGACACCTGAGGAGCCAACAGAAGTCATCAAACAGCGTCGTCAGCAGTGTCCTGACAGAGATGAATGGAGTGAGCGAGAGTTGAGTGGCAGGCCACGCAGCGGGGAAGAGGAGATGGTTCTGAAATCTCCCACTGTTGGGTGCCAGCGAATGTACCACACGAAAACCTCCAGAGCTCTGCTTGATGTTCCACAGCAACCAGAGGAGAAGACACTTTTCAGTGACAGGTTAACAAAGTAGGTTAGCTATGAGAAACATTTTTAAAGCAAGTTCAACAGGTAATAGACCTACTTTAGCATCTACTCTTAAAGGGACAGGTCACCCAAAAATGATATGATATCATCATTTACCCTTCTAAACCTGTAGAACCTACTTTCTACAGAAAAACTGAATCTCTTTTGTTTCTTTTGTGCATGGTACAGAGCAGAGTTTCTTTCTTTAATGAGCATGTGCATTAATATTTTTCATTTATAATGTGTTAACACCCTAATGACCTCGAAAACATCTTTAATTATGCCATATGCAGCTATCAGTAAGCAAAATCCTCACAGATCATAACGTTCACATGAATCGCTGAGCTGAACAGAGGTCTACTCTTGGTTTTCTGACTAAGACGAGGCCGCGTTCCATGAAGCTGGACTTCATTTACTGCGTGAGATGATTTGTTTAAAGTGAACTGCTCATTATTTTTTGACACTCATTGAGCCAAACAATTCACAGATACTGCAAACAAGAAACATCATTTTAGATAAAAACAGGTCTGAAAACATGACAGCTTAAAGGTTATACATGTATTACATATATTTTGTTGTTTTTTCCCCATTAATATGCATCAAATTTGTCCCGAGAGGTATGCTTTCTTTATGAGTTCTATTTCTATTTGTCAGTCACAAATATGTTTTGTTTGCAAAACATTTTTTGCTTAAATAATTCATCAAAAGCAAGCAGGAATATTTTCATTCAGGATCTACAACATTTTCTGACACTTGGAGGCAGGGATCATGTCCTCATTCTGACAATACATGCAAACCTCTGGCCTTTCAGATGCATTATTTAAACCTATTCTATTGAGTTTCCTTAACATGGACACAGGAACTAATACATAACACTGATGGCACTGACCCTAGACACTCCAGCACTGAGAATAAACAGAAGCAGGTGACTTTGAGTGATGGTCATCCTCAGACGTGAGTAAGCACACATTTAGCTCAGTCCTCTTTTAACCTTCAAAGTCGCAGAATGAGAATGTGAAAACAATAAAACAGCGAGGCTGACAATAAATCACCTCAGCGTTTCTTAAATATTTACGTAGTTTCATTGAGCATCTTACAGGTTATCATCTATAATTCAGAGTAAAAAAGTTTATATTGTGTTTGGTGAGTAGAGTTAAATGTGAATACAGAATCAAGCTGAATGACAGATCTGACAAAGAAACAAAGAGAGGTGATAAAAGAATAAAAGCCTGGGAGTATCTGAAGATCACTTAGCACAGCTCAGAGTCTACAAAAGCTCCCTTTTATCTGTGTGATTTTCAACAATTCTTAAATCCCCAGGAGGCTTTGACCCCTTGTCCCAAATCTTGCCACTGTTAAATGGCATTAGAGGAGGGGCGCCAAACACGTGGGAGAGGAAAAGTCAAACTGAGGTTCCAGAATAATTTGAGGGAGGGAAAAAAAATCTGAAAACAAACTGTCAGAAAACAAGGTACATTGCTCTCACTGGGGCAGTACCCTAAGGTACAAAACCGAAAAGGTACCAATATGCATGGATCTAGACAACACAGGGGATATCAATGTTAATGTTGTCTTAGTAAGAAACTTTCAATTTAATCAGAAATGGGTTCGACAGTCAAGAAGTGAATCAAATCACTACTTACTACTTGCAGGAGTATGGTTGGGTCATAATTGTATAGCTGTGGTCTGCCATGTGATGTTTCCTCAGCGTCCGAACTGTCATTGCGATCCATTTCCTATCGTAGAAATTCACCGCATTCCCTCTCGCAGTCACTTCCGATTTGGCCATTTTTAGATGCGGAAGTAAAATTTTCTTTATTATTTTTCTATACACTGACTCACTGGAGTCTCTAACCTGCAATATGCTCTTTAAGTGCAGTCCAAGAAAATAAGAAGAACTGTAGCACTTAAGTAGCTTGTGGCCAAACCATTCCTGACTGCTACTTTTGATACCCCTGATACAGCTGTTAAAAATGTTAATTTTTTTTAAAAGTTTCTCAGCGTTCTCCAGTTCTGAAAGCGACAACTGGGCACTGTGCATGTGCATATGTTTTGTTAGAAATACATGCAGTGCACATGTAAACAAACATGAATTAGATTGCAACGTTTAGGTTTCTTATAAACTGCAATTGCAAAATATAGGATTAGATTCATTCTGACTGATGAAGTGCATGCAAACATACCTTATGTCTAATGGAAAAGAGTGGTCCTTGTCAGTGTTGCGACTTTATAATTCAAACCACCTCCAACCCAGAAAAGTTAAATTATTCCATGTTTGTTGTTAGAAGCAACAAGGGCATAGACAGGGTGGCCGCGACCTCAACCAGACGGAACATCCCAGCCTTATTGACTACTCTGTCACCCGTTCAGCCCGCTTCTGATTTGACATTCCATTAACGGCTCCCGTGGGCTGCAGGTTGACGGCAGAGGAGAAAGCTGGGGACAGCGGGACAGGATTTACGAAGGTGGCAAGATCACCTCGCCGCTGACCGCACAACTGCACAGGCCATATCCGCATACTGATGTGTGACGTGCCCTGGTGGCTACGGCGGAGGCTGAGTTAGGGTCATATTTCATTCTATACAAATACCAATAAACAGAACTGAAATGGTCTAAAGAGTAAACTATACACAGGTGAAGAAATTAGCTAAAATGTGTGATATGTAAAGTCAGCTGTTCAAGATAACCGAGGCATAACGCTGAGTTATGTTAAAACTTATATTAAAATGAAACCTCCAGGGAATCACCCATTTAAAAAACAAAAACAAACAACAGAACCAAAGGAGTGTCTGCTGGCAAAAATAGAAGCTTGTAATAAAACAAGAATCAACATTGGCTCTGCTTTTTGGAGATGGCGAGGATTTAGGGATTTGAAATATACTCAATGATGGTGTTTGTATTCTCAATAGGTAATACGTGTATTTTATTGAACATATACCTTTCATTATGGACTATTGTAGTGCTGTGCTGGTATTATTATATGAAATAACTTATCTATTGATGCGTTCAAGTCCTTCTGGGAAGTTTATATTTACGAGCTGGGAAATAATGTTTGCAACATCAGGTGCGTTCGAATCACATTTGTCAGAGCAAGATGGTGGTCTACTATACCTTCTCTTAAAGTAGAAAAAGAAAAACAAATAATGTGCAACAGGTGTGTTTTGCTTTTTTTATTATTATTATATTTTTAGGCCACTTTAAACTTTATCATATTGTTGTGTTACAATGCTATCATATTTTGTGCTGGCAGTTTGCTTATTTTGTTGCAAATAAAAAAGCCTGACAATGTCACTGCTAAATACCTAAGTATTGTGCTATTCCGGCATGTTTCTCACATACATGCCCAAACTCGTAGACCTACAAAGGGTCAATGCACACCCAGAGCTTCCCTTTGATATTTAAGACTTTGTGGAGGCGTTCGTGTGCTTTCAACTCGTTAATACAATCTTACCGACATGACCTGAATGCGCAGTTTCAATGGGTAGTAGCTACAGTAATGTCTGCAACTAAATCCTTTCCATCTAAAGTAGATCTCTTAAGCCAGGGACACCAAGCCGACATAGTTTTTTGGTGTGTTCCTCACATAGAATGCAGAAAATTATGGACGTAGTGTCTGTGACATCACCCGTAGGTTTCTAAAGATATTTTTTAAAGCTAAAGCCTGCCATCGCCATCTTGGCAGCGCGTCACAGCAGATCACTCCCGGATAACAGAAAATGGGCAAAAGGTGGGCTTTGAGTGGGGTAAAACCATGCCCACCTACCTTGCTTGACCATAGTGGCAATCCACCTGTCACTCAAGTGGCCACACCCTTAACTATGCAGAACTTTAATATAATAACAGCTGCATAGACCAAAACCACTTTTTGTACCAGGCTGTAAAAAAATAAAAAAAAAAAAAAAAATAAAATTCGCTGTAAAGTTGATTCTTTTTATATCGGGGAGATACAGATGTTAAGCGGCCAGTCAATGAATGGCAGTTTAAGTCGCTTCTGTGTTGGCTTCAAGAGAGACCGTGCAAGGTTCTATATACGGCTCTAGTCAGACAATGTAATTATTATTATTTTATTTTTTTCAACTCAAGATGTAGGACCGTTGTCGGGCCGTCTTAAGAGATTGGCTGTTTAGCTTAGCGAACTAGTCTGTGCACGACAATAAGAGTAAAAGTGATAAAAGCAAGCCAAGTCATTTAAAACTGAACAAACATAAGGCTCTTATCATTTTTTTCATCTTAACCGAGCAACACTGTGTGAAAATGTTCATAATATCATGAGCAAAGTGGAATAAAGAGCATGATTGATATTCAAAATGATAAACAAGTGCTGCTTTGTTTATGGTTTGTATACCTGCAGTCTAAGTCTCACTTTCCCTTTTTGAATGACAAATGCAGACTAATATACCTGCTTAAATACAGTTATCTCCTTTGGACGCAGGTGCAGAACGGGCATACTAGTTGACGGTCACCTGCAGTCCTTTTGGTGAGTTCAGGTGCTATTTTTCGCCCAGTGCAGGCAACAACACAGTCGGCTTTCATCAGCAATAGTTCTTTGGTGTCAGTTTGGTGTGTCCCCCACCTTTAAGCCTAGTAGTAGTGAATGTTTAACGAGCAGTAGCATAATCCCTCTCTTTTTTTAGTTAGGAGAAATAACCATGTTCAGTCACAAAGTCACGCAGACCCAAAGCAAAATAAAAACATGCATGCTTTTTTTAATGCAAGAGGGCCAGTAATCATGTACTAAAATAATTATAATAAACATTAACTATAATCAGGGCAAAAGTTCAAAATATTTAGGCCTAATGGAGTGTTTATATATCGTGAACAGAGACATGGTCGAGTCATGTCTGTCCTCTGCATCACAAATCACAGTGACTGACTAATTGAGATTCAAAGCTGTATTGCAATCCTATTTCAGGTGGTGGCGCCCATAACATTCCTTTATACAATAACTAACATTCATGAAATACCGTTGCCTAATGCAGTTTACTATAATGAAGGTTAGAAGATGGATACAACAGCTTGAAGTGACTTCCTCGTGTATTCACTGCGTCTTCAATGGCTCTGATATCGGGAGTAAATGAACGCTGTTATGTTCACATTACATCCAACAACAAAACATCTCAATCGCTTATAAGACATTCTTATCACTACAGTTGCTCCTGTGGAGACAACGGCAGACTGTGTATCACTTGCTCAGGGTGGAAGCTATGCTAATACGTCAGAGTTTGTCAGCAGTCATGGACGGAGCCTAAGCAATGTGATGTCACATTGTACAAAAAGAGGCTGTTGAGGTTTATTGGCATTAAAAAAGGGCGGGCAGATTTTTATTATTAATGGGTGGTTCTGTACACACTGTCAATCAGTTTTGCCACAGTTACTTTGAAAAAGTAATCTGATTACTCCTTTAAAAAGTTACTTAGTTATAGATTACTTGATTTTAAAAGTAACTAAGATTACAAGTTACTTTATTAGTTACATTCTGCAGTTGCCGACAAAACCCCTGTCACCTAAACATAGAAATGACAACCGTTTTTGCCAACACTCACTTTATTGGAAGCGCATTTTTAACAGTAACGTCAACAATGTATCTTCTGAGAAATAAAACTAATTTTGAAATTAAAAAATATTTGCTGAAAAAAACACTCTCCCCGAGACGCATATAATATAATAATATAAAATGAAGTATAAATATACAAATATATGTAAATATATAAAAAGTTTAAGATTTATAGTAATTGTCAGAGCGTGTCATGTTTTTTCATGTTCATGTCTTTTACTTTCAAGTTTATTTCACAGTCATGAGGTGTGTTCGACATCGGCTGCGGCTGGATGTATGCGATCGGCGAGAGTAGCCGAGTGCAGTCGGGGAGGAGCTGCAAACGGAGACGTGAAGTCGGACACTTTCTGCTTCTCGTGGTGACGCTTGCACTGCGTTTGCAAACTTTATCACAGCTGAAGTTAAATAAATGCAGTATTTCTCAAATACACAGATGTTTTAGATTATATTTCCATCCAATACTTTATGTACTGCTTAATAAAGCGTCTATTTGGACAAGATTAAAATTCAACATATAAACATACACTATCAATGAAGTGTTGTCAACGGTTTTTATCAGTTTTAGTTTGATAAACATGACAATATAACATCGCGACTACATGAAAAGAGGTTTTACTGTTATAAATAAATGATTTGAGAGCATTAGTGTAACATAAGGTTTTAGAATAAACACGAAACGCACGTGATCGCTGTCATGCGGTGAATCCGGCCAATCGTGGATCAGCTGTGTCGTCATCAGAGCTCGAGCAGCCTCCTGCAGTCCCCCTTCCGAATCTGCAGTAGCTGCATCAGCCGGCTGCTCTCGAATCGCTCTCGCGGTACTTTGTTGACATACGTCACAGTCACGTGCCATCGGCGCTGTCTCAAGTCGGACAAAATTTCTAACCCTTCAAGTCAGCCGCCGATCGGTCTGCGCATCGCTAGGGGAAGTCGAACAAGCCTTATGTTTTCTGTTTTGTCATGTGATTTCCTTGTGCCCTCATGTGCTCTCATGTGTCATGTGTTCTGTTGTCATGTTCTCATTGGTTCATGGGGTGATTATTGTTCACAGGTGTGTCTTGTTTAGTCATTAGTCCTTGTGTAATTTAAGCCCCTTGTCTGCCATGCTCCTTGTCGAGTATTATGCGTAACCCACTTTTGTTGAGTGTTTGTGTCATAGTCAAGTCTAAGTGTATTAGTATCTGTTCACATGCTCAAAGAAACTGCACTTGGGTTCACATTCAACTTGCCTGCAGTGGATCTGTTCATTACAATAATAATAATAATAACATATAAAAAGCTAAATATCAAATATCAATGCCAAAACTGACCGTGATCAGGTTCAAGTATTCAGGAAATCGAGCCCCTTAATAATAACTGCTAATGCTGCGGCTGCTACTACTACTATGAATAACACTAACAGGAGTTGGAAGAACCCTTATCCTCTTTTATATTAGAATGCTTTTACAACAAAATTGTGAATTAGGGTTTGACAGACTGTAGTATCAGCAGGCATCAGCTTATTCTGCCCAGTGTACCATACCGACACATGAATAGAGCATTCTGGAAATGGACTACAGGGATGGTGAAGCCATCATGATATAAATTTGTTTTATTACAACACAGCTGGTGTTTTTTTGTTTTTTTTACATTTCTTTGGCCAGAGCATCTTGGCCATCTGGCCTTTGCGAACACCCGGCGGCTGGTTCCTTTACACGCCTGTTTTCATGTTAAGTCTAAGGCTGGTGTTTTTATAGAAAGCCCTCAAACACACACACACACACACACACATAACATCATCTCACATTGCTCTCTGAGGACATCCATCTACCTCAAACAGATCTCTGGTTTTTGTGGTGACAAAGCAGTTGGAAGCTAAGCTGTCCGGTTTACGTAGCCACTGATTCTCCCTCCATCTCGCTGTCTTTCCCCCTCACTTCCTTCTATAATAGGCCTGTGTCGTTCCTTGACATCTTTGTTTGCCTAACCTCCAGGATGCCAGTCGTTTTCCACACTTACACACACGTGCCACCAGCTGTGCACTAACAGTCACGCCACATCACCTGTCCAGATTGGCTGAGCCTGCCATGCATGTAAAAATGTACGTGTAGATGTGGAGCCGCGTGTCCCCAGACATTCCTGCTTCTGATCGATAGATGTGTGTTACTGTGTGTTTGAGCAGCATGGATGGTGTTTATGGGGAGGGAGTTTAGCTCTGCTTGCCTCTCCACTGGAAACAACAAGACACAATCACATCGGGCGGCTGAATAATAAGCGGGTTTATGAAACGTGGCGAAAGCAGTCTACAGCTCTACATGAAACAGCCGTCAGGGTGCCGGGCCTGCAGTCACCTTGCTTGAAACTATGAGAGAAGGGCAGAGAAAGAATAAAAGTCAGATAAAAGAGCCCAAAATTATCTACATTTTGGTCATGCTTCATGTATGAATATCATTACGTAATCTCGAGGCCCCTGATTGAGAACCACTGGTATATTAAAGTAAAAAAAAAAAAAACATCACTTAACAAATATGGGGAGAGGTTTATAATTCTGCATTTTATACATCTCTAATTTGGAGTTTTTTATGAATATAAATTGCACAAGATAATCATTACAATACCATTATCATGGGTACATAGCCCACACAAGTTAAGTTAACATATATAGTTATAATAAAGTTTTTGTTAACCCTTTATAATACTGTTCCATCAGAATAACTAGAAAAGAAAAAATAATGCAATATTAACAATCTATGCTGTTCATTTTATTTAAAGGGATGGTTCACCCTGTAATGAAAATAGAGCCATCTTTTACTCACCCTGTTGTTGTTCCAATGCTCTATGTCCTTCTATCTTTTTCGGACCTCAGAAGCAGAATAAAAAAAAGGGTCCTGCATGCGCTCCAGTGAATAGCGACTCACAGGAGCGTGTGCAGAGTAACGGCCGAGCTCAGTGTTTTGACTGAATAATGCAATTTCTTTCTCGCAAAACCTTATAATATGCCTCTCAAACACTTTCCATATGGTGCGCGTCTCACTGTATCCTTGCGTGATACTTTTGTATCATTTTTGTAATGTTTTAGCTTGGTTGCTATTCATTGCCCTTATAGGAAGGAGTGCTTGCAGGACAGTTGTGGTGAAGTGCAGAGCATGTGCTTGGCCTGACCTGCTCACAAGAACTCAAAATGCTTTAATAATAACGAACCACCATGGTAGTGTTCTGTGTGGAACCAGTATCACTTCTAGACTGTCAACACTGAACGTCACACATTTTTTTATGTAGTTTGTTGTTATTTAAATCCCAGGACCAAACAATAAGCATTAAGCTAGTTTTAGGATTATTTGAAGTATTCTAAATGAATGAAAACCATTTACAGTTTCTGCCAATCTCATGCTAATCCTGTACTTGAGTATAGAGTAGTATTATGAATCCTTCGTATCTCATATTATTTTTATCATAATTATAAAAGACAGATACACTGTACCTAATCAGAGGTTCTTATTAGTTATTAGTAGTTTCTAGAATGTTAATAGTGCAGTACTAATTTGTTCTTAGTTCTTTATTAATGACTGACGTTTATTATATATATATATATATATATATATATATATATATATATATATATATATATATATATATATATATATATATATATATATATATATATATATATATATATATATATATAATTATTGTTTAAATAGCTTTTGTGCTTACAAACAGTATGTCCTTTTTTAAACTTAATACAGTGGCGGCGTTTCAGAAAAAACCTGGGGTATGGTATGAGCCCTTTTGGCCATACAACAACAACATTCCCAAATACAACATTATCTTAACAAATTGTGGACATAAATACACTAAAAGAACAGACAACAATGCAAGACAACAATGCAAATACTGAAATATTTTCACTGTGTCTTAACCAAACGTGACACGTGAGGATTTGTGTGTTTCGCTGTGCGCTGAAACAAAATATAAAGTATGACAAGTGCAGATTATATGCTGTATTTAATATAAAAAAGAATTTAAAGCGAGTTTGAATATTCTTTTTTCGTGTCCTTTGTAGACCTAGCCTTATTGAAAGCAATAATGGATAGTTTACCTCAGATCTTGAAAATAAATTAAAGGAAAGAACTATGTTCAAACTGTCAGGTGAATAAACAAATGTATTCGATTTAAAAAAAATAAAAATGTTTCAGTCACTCAGTATGTATTTTTAATCATGCTAAATTTGCATACAATTAAGGAAATCGATACTGTACTTATCAATTGCTCACTCGTTGAGAGCCCACACACGCTATTGATTGGCTGTGATTTTTGATCGATTGATCTCGGGTCGAGTCTGGTTTCCCGTTGAAAATGTTGCCGCATCACGGACACAGCGTTAGGCTATTTAAAATTTGCTTTGCAAAGCTGCAACAGAACTACCAAGCAGCATCATGAGCTGTTTATTTTCCCTGCTTGTCAGAGTTGCCATACCCTGGCATTCAGATATACGTAAATATCCCACCTGAATAAATACATTATACATACATATATATATATACATATATATATATATATATATATATATATATATATATATATATATATATATATATATATACAGTCTTGTTCAAAATAATAGCAGTACAATGTGACTAACCAGAATAATCAAGGTTTTTAGTATATTTTTTATTGCTACGTGGCAAACAAGTTACCAGTAGGTTCAGTAGATTCTCAGAAAACAAATGAGACCCAGCATTCATGATATGCACGCTCTTAAGGCTGTGCAATTGGGCAATTAGTTGAAAGGGGTGTGTTCAAAAAAATAGCAGTGTCTACCTTTGACTGTACAAACTCAAAACTATTTTGTACAAACATTTTTTTTTTCTTCTGGGATTTAGCAATCCTGTGAATCACTAAACTAATATTTAGTTGTATGACCACAGTTTTTTAAAACTGCTTGACATCTGTGTGGTATGGAGTCAACCAACTTGTGATATCATCATTTTTTGCACCTCTTTATAGGTTTTCCCCTCTCTAATCAACTTATTAATCAAAGTACGCTGTTCTTCTGAACAATGTCTTGAACGACCCATTTTCCTCAGCTTTCAAATGCATGTTCAACAAGTGTTGGCTTCATCCTTAAATAGGGGCCACCTGATTCACACCTGTTTCTTCACAAAATTGATGACCTCAGTGATTGAATGCCACACTGCTATTTTTTTGAACACACCCCTTTCAACTAATTCAACTAATTGCCCAATTGCACAGCCTTAAGAGCGTGCATATCATGAATGCTGGGTCTCATTTGTTTTCTGAGAATCTACTGAACCTACTGGTAACTTGTTTGCCACGTAGCAATAAAAAAATATACGAAAAACCTTGATTATTCTGGTTAGTCACATTGTACTGCTATTATTTTGAACAAGACTGTATATATATACATACATATATATATATATATATATATATATATATATATATATATATATATATATATATATATATATATATATATATATATATAAATATCAAGTTAATTAAATGAAATATAAAAATGCAACAACCAATTAACAAATGCAATAACATCTGCTTAAATGTCAAAATATGTTTAAAGCTCACTGCATGCCTGTTTTTCAAAGCCCAACAATGCCTCTACAGGACACCAGCGAGTGGTCAGAGCTTGTCACCACACATTGGCTGGATGTAGGGGGATCAGGCCTGGCATTTGCACCAGTAATGTTGACATGCTTGTGCGTGTATTTGCAAAGCACAGGCAGTCTCGTAGTGAGTCAATCAGACAGTCTGTGACTCATCTGTTCCTCACTTCCATGGCTGACTCAGCCTGATCCTCCACAGATTTTAGGCCATTTGCAATCCTCACATTCATAACATCCTTGTCAATCCATCCATCCATCGACCGGTCCCAACCAAAGACATGTCTATCAGGACATACAGACATCAGCCCATATCTATTAATACATACATGAAGTCATTCTTTGATCTGATTTCATTTAGATGGTTATGGGGCTATTTTTGAATCAATGACAGCATTTTCTTTAAAGGAGCCATGCAAAAATAAAATGAGCTTAGAAAGAAAAAAAAAAAAAGAAAAAAAAGAAAAAAAACTGGCCAACTGCTTTACAGGTCAGGTTTTGCTGAACGACTACAAGATAAAATGCATCTTTGGCCGGGCTGTTTGTTTGTATGCTCGCATGCTCTGATCTCGTAAGTGCAAACTAAGTCATGTTTCCTCACAGCTGAAGCATTATTAATGACCCAGGGTTAAGGTGAAGGGATTTAGAGTGATAGCAAGTAGGCCTGAACGGAACACCTGTGTTATTTTTTTATGAACGCAGATGTAAATGTGTTTTTTTATGGCGCAGAAGAGTACAGACAGAGTGTGCGTCCCTGCTCGAGTGGTCAACACTTTTATTCTAGTGGGTTAGCGCTGTGTGTCTGTGTTTGCCATCCATTGGGAGTACTTCAGCTGAGGGCAAGAGAAGCAAGAAACTTTGAGGAGGCTTTTATGCACTTTTGAGTGAAACGATCCACAGAAAAGCTTTTATAAAAACTCATTTTATTCTGGTATCCACTTCCACTAACTCAATTACGAGAGTATTTTTTGCCTATATCAGTGTGGCTTAACCCTTTAGCTTCCATGGACGATGAGTTGAGTCGAGCTGAACTTTTCATATGGTTATCTTAAATTAATATTTCAGGTTCTAGTTTAATGCTGATTACCACAGAAAATAATTTAGGCTAATCCCTTCTAGATAAAAAAAAGAAAAAAAAGAAGGAAACTTGCAGTTGCAGCAATGGAAGGCTTAAGCCTAGTCTCTGAAACCAGGGGTCTTAGCATTAGACTAGAGTGATTTAGAATCGCTTGTCTTAAAGATATATCCAATCCTTTAACTTCACTGCAAAAATAAAAATAAAAATAAAAAAATGCTGTAAAGCTAGTAACTTTTGCATTTACCAGAAACAGATGTAATGACTCGTAAACTAAAAGCGCATACATATGTATGCGCTTTTAGTTTATGAGTATAGTATATAGATATATATATATATATATGTGTATATATATATGTGTATATATATATGTGTATATATATATGTGTATATATATATATATATATATATATATATATACATATACAGGTCCTTCTCAAAAAATGTGCATATGTGATAAAAGTTCATTATTTTCCATAATGTAATGATAAAAATGAAACTTTCATATATTTTAGATTCATTGCACATCAACTGAAATATTTCAGGTCTTTTATTGTTTTAATACTGATGATTTTGGCATACAGCTCATGAAAACTCAAAATTCCTAAAAAAATTAGCATATTTCATCCAACCAATAAAATAAAAGTGTTTTTAATCCAAAAAATGTCAACCTTCAAAAAATTATGTTCAGTTATGCACTCAATACCTAGTCGGGAATCCTTTTGCGGGAATGACTGCTTCAATGCGGCGTGGCATGGAGGCGATCAGCCTGTGGCACACATACACATACACACACACACACATATATATATAATGTATATATATATAATATATAATGAGTACAGCAACTTAAAACCTGCTCTCACGATCACGGTAACTCTCCAAATCTATATATATATATATATATATATATATATATATATATATATATATATATATATATATATAGATTTGGAGAGTTACCGTGATCGTGAGAGCAGGTTTTAAGTTGCTGTACTCATTATAAGTGTTATACCATTATATTGTTAGCAAGTTGGAATTTTCTGAATTAGTTTGTTAAAGCTAGTAAAAAATTTCATAACTTAAAAAAGAACAAAAAACATTCAACTTCTGAGTTCTTTCAACTAAGGGTTTACAGTGAAATAAATAACTAAATATTTCATGTTAATTGCTATCAAAATCTATGAGTTAGCTAACCAGTATTTCATGTTAGCAGCAATTAACATGCACGAGTACTACAAACTCAAAACGGGATTGTTCTGCTTATTTAAAATTGGAACCTCATAACTTTTGAGTTAGCCTAACTCATTCGTGTTTACGCTGTAATAACTTGTAATATATATGTAACATTGAAGAAAAAAACAGATTTTAACTTAGGTGCTTAAATAAAAAAGCAAGGTCACATATCAGCTTTTGAAAACCACCAGAACGCTTTACTTCCATTGTGAAATTAGTTACTTGAATTACTTTTTAAAAATAAATAATTTCAAATCCAAAATTATGTTCAAAGGTAATCAATATCACAAGTCTGTTGCATACACTGAACATGGAGTATTTCTTCAAATAGTGATTTAAATAAGGTCTGTTCAAGCAGCACTGACTTAGTTCAAATCTTGAAAATTGAAATGAAAGATATTCTACAAAGATTTCCTCTTGCTTTATGGACACACTGTTCTTGTATCATATAATCAATGACCTAAAGCTAGGGAAATATCTGTATTTTGTCTGTGACAAATTCAGATCTCTCCCATTTTCTTTTTCTTTCTCCATCCATATACGTTCTCCTTCCATGCAGGTCAGTGATGCTGTGGTCTTGCCGTGAACAATGCAGGGAGTCTAAAGCAAAAAACAGTGATCGCAGTGACAGATAGCTCTTCTTTATAAAGACCTGTCCACACAGGGGACGAGCCCTACAGCCCTGAAATGCTATGGGTGACCACCTGCCTCTGGGGAAGCCTTAGAACACAGACAGGATGTCATAGTGCTCTGAATCACATTGAATGAGAATGATGGCTCAAAAGGAAGTGACTGGATGGACAGAGGACAGAGAATGGACAGGAGGCAGCAGCACTTTCAGATTATGGATGACACACACACACGTGCGCACACGCACACTTTTTTCTTTTTATGGGGATTTTCCATAGACATAATGTATATTCTATCTGTATTATAAACTTTCTGCTTAAAATAATAATAATTCCTTATGTGGACCAAATATGTCCTCATACAGACAATATTTTTGCATATTGCCCTATTTGTGAGGACACTATCTATCTATCTATCTATCTATCTATCTATCTATCTATCTATCTATCTATCTATCTATCTATCTATCTATCTATCTATCTATCTATCTATCTATCTATCTATCTATCTATCTATCTGTCTGTCTGTCTATCTATCTGTCTATCTGTCTGTCTGTCTGTCTGTCTGTCTGTCTGTCTGTCTGTCTGTCTGTCTGTCTGAAAATAATTAAGAGGCCACTTAACAATCTATGTTAAATGGATAATTCACCCACAAATTAAAATTCAGTCATCATTTACTTACACTGAAGTTGTTCCAAAACTGTTTGAGCTTCTTTCTTCTGCTGAACACAAAAGAAAGTATTTTGAAGAACATCGGTAACCCGAGTAAATCAGTTTATGGGCCCCATTGGCTTCCATAGTATTTTTATTTTTTTCCTACTATGGATGTCAATGGGGTCCATAAACTGTTTGATTATCCATAATCTTTAAAATATCTTCTTTTGTATTTAACAGAATTAAGTAACTTAAACCGGTTTGGAACAACTTCAGATTGAGTAAATGATGATAGAATTTATCCATCCATCCATCCATCCATCTCAAATTGTAATATTGTTGCATCTATAACTAAATCAAATCACAGAAGCTAAGATAACAAAGCATGACTTATGGCAGTGGATGTATTGAGAGAAGAGCGGACATTGCCCTGTCTGATATTTTTTTGATATCTCCGTCCCAGTCTCAGGTCTTTTGCAGACTCCATCAGGTTTTCTTCCAGAATGGTCTTGTATTTGGCTCCATCTATCTTCCCATCAATTTTAACCATCTTCCCTGTCCCTGCTGAAGAAAAGCAGGCCCAAATCATGATGCTGCCACCACCATGTTTGACAGTGGGGATGGTGTGTTCAGGGTGATGAGCTGTGTTGCTTTTACGCCAAACAGAAGGTTTTGCATTGTTGCCAAAAAGTTCAATTTTGGTTTCATCTGACCAGAGCACCTTCTTCCACATGTTTGGTGTGTCTCCCAGGTGGCTTGTGGCTAACTTTAAACGACACTTTTTATGGATATCTTTAAGAAATGGCTTTCTTCTTGCCACTCTTCCATAAAGGTCAGATTTGTGCAGAATACGACTGATTGTTGTCCTATGGACAGAGTCTCCCACCTCAGCTGTAGATCTCTGCAGTTCACCCAGAGTGATCATGGGCCTCTTGGCTGCATCTCTGATCAGTCTTCTCCTTGTATGAGCTGAAAGTTTAGAGGGACGGCCAGGTCTTGGTAGATTTGCAGTGGTCTGATACTGCTTCCATTTCAATATTATCACTTGCACAGTGCTCCTTGGGATGTTTAAAGCTTGGGAAATCGTTTTGTATCCAAATCCACTTTAAACTTCTCCACAACAGTATCTCGGACCTGCCTGGTGTGTTCCTTGTTCTTCATGATGCTCTCTGTGCTTTAAACGGACCTCTGAGACTATCACAGTGCAGGTGCATTTATACGGAGACTTGATTACACACAGGTGGATTCTATTTATCATCATTAGTCATTCAGGTCAACATTGGATCCTCACTGAACTTCTGGAGAGAGTTTGCTGCACTGAAAGTAAAGGGGCCGAATCATTTTGCATGCCCAATTCTTCAGTTTTTGATTTGTTAAAAAAAGTTTGAAATATCCAATAAATTTCATTCCGCTTCATGATTGTGTCCCATTTGTTGTTGATTCGTCACAAAAAAATACAGTTTCATATCATTATGTTTGAAGCCTGAAATGTGGCAAAAGGTTGCAAAGTTCAATGGGGCCAAATACTTTCGCAGGGCACAGTTATTATTATATATTTTTTTACTTTACTTTTCTCAACAATTAATTTTTTTTTTGCTAGAAAAAATGGGCTAGAGCACTCAAGACACTCACAGATACACACACAATGACTGACAGACAGACAGACACTTGCTGGGGAGATTGATGTGTCAGCAATGTGATTATGAAACAATTCAGATCTGGAACACTTGTGCTGCAAGCCAACATGGTGCTGCAGCGATTCATAAAAATGAACACACACATTCACTAAAAAAGTTGAGAGCAGTGGCAGACAGAATGGGCACAGACACCAACTCTGCATTTCATCTTAGTTTCCATACTTCAGGATGCAAAATACATCATTATTATGTTGTATTCCCGTTGAAGGCCAATCCATCAGAGTGTAAATTGGTGTGGGTGGCGGTACACACGCCCTGGGTTTACAGAGAAATGGAGCACGGCGTGAGAGCAAAAAAACAAATGAAGTGTGTGTATGTGTGTGGGGTCTCCGTTCATCTTTCAGATCTCCGACAGGGCTACTTATGCAAGCTCAAAATAATAAGTATAATATATTATACACACACTCTCAAAATGAAAAAAAAAAAAAAAAATCAGCCCATGCTCTCATTATCTTCCATGATTCCAACCCACAGCCCTCTTTTTCAACACACACATACACAAAGCCTTCCATACTTCAGGTTAGGCCTTCATCTTTCACCTCGAGGAATTAGCGCATTTGCATTTGTGCCAGAAAACACAACAGGACAAATAATAATATAACTTCAACAGGACACTGGCATCTAATGAGCTTTCAATGCGGATGAGACTAAGAAATGAGCCCGACGTCTGCACAAAACAGAACGTCTTTTAAGTGACCGGCTTAATACAAATACATCAGGCCTCAAAACAGAAAACACTACTGTGCCAGATCACTTGTTAGCCATTGCATATTATTTTTTCATATAGCCTCCATTTGTGTCAGTGATTTAGCGAGCAGACACAGAGCAGAAGTGTCCGTGATCACTTACGCTAACAAACAAAATGCGCACGGCCTGGTCTGCCAGTAAGAGCGTGGCCGTGTCCTAACGTATCTCCCTGCAAATGCACAGATGCAAAGATGAACGGACAGAAGTATGCATGCATGCCTGCACATGTGCCACACACTCAGGGGGCTGCGGGGTAGAAATGACAGCGAGAGAGAGGCAGGGACGGGAACATTTCAACCATTCCATTTTAGTGGTACCCAGCGGACGGCTTCCCAGTGGCAGCCGTACACTCTGAACACGGCCAGAGATGCGCTCCATTCAGAATTTGAAAAAAAAGAAAGTGCCTTTCTATTCTCTAAGAGACAGACTGACAGAGAGACAGTGAGGGTGGTGACAGAGAGATGGGGAAATAACAAAGAGGCATCATTGCCTTCTCCATCTCTAACCACAGTGAAACCAAATGTCAGCCGTCAAAAGAACAATAAAAGTAATGCGGCATATTGTAAAGCAGTTTATATTTAGCTTTGTAAACGATGATTTTCAGCATAATTCAGTCGGATTCAAGCGGGCAAAATAGCATGGGTGCGCTTACTGTGAAGAAAAGGAAAGACAGAGAGCAAACAATAAAATGCAAAACTTCAAACAAACGACACAGTGCTATCTCCTTCTGACAGTAGTTTTACTTTGCACAACCCATCAATTCAGTAACTGAATAAATGTGATTCATATGACAAAAAGAAAATAAAACCAGTTCCTGTTTGTGTCTTGAGTGTAATTTGCATCAAAGCACCATTGAACCATTAGAGAATAACAGCGATAAAGCAGAGCTGGTGATTTTTACAGGTATTTCTAATGTTATTTGTAACCACAGATCAGTCTAGCCTACACTAGTGAATAGCGTCAATATTTAACATAACAACAGGGGAAAATGAATATTCAGCAAGGTGTGATCCACCAGTCACAACATATTGAATGTTTAATATACAGTACGTACATTTATACATGTTATACCAATGAGATTTCCCTGTGGTCGGATATATCTAGCACAATGAACAAGTTCTGCACAGAATCAATTATTGATGAAATGCCAAACTCAACGTGACGCATATTAGTTTTCCGAGCCAGGCACCAGAGTTACTAAACTAAAACGTTAGTGTAGTAACTTTGTCATTTTTATGTATATGAATAATGTGCGAACGGCCTTCACTCCGGCAGTATGATTTCTGTAAAAATATATGATTTTAATCATATCTTTTGAAATAATTTATTCAACTAAAAATGGATGGAAATAGATGTTGATGGAAACACAGAATAGGTATATTGTATTACAGTTTAATATGAATCTTTATGCTAAAGTAGATGTAGTTTAATGTGTGAACTTCCTTGGCAGCAAAAAATACCCACTGCTTCCTTAAGTATGTTTCTATTCCATACGAGAAGTGAAAATTGCTCTTTATTGATTCCTCACTAGACTGCGGTTGCCTACTCTCCTCACCAAGAGCCTACATATATCCTCTGACTGACTGAATGTCCTGATGTTCGCTGTGGTGAGTTCATTTAGGTCAAAGCCATTCAGACCATTCATGGAGAAGGTGTTTAGTGTTTTATGGGCTGGTTAGGACACAGCGTGAGTCTGCATCAAGAGAAGGCATAATTCATAACTCATGGAAACAACACTCAAAAAAGAGACACTTGATTTTTTTTTTTTTTTTGAGAAAGTGGTTATTATTTAGTATGATTTTCTGTTACATACTTGGGTACAGTGTGCATAACCATTTTCACCTTTTTTTCCACAGATAAAAATAAACTTAAAGATGTTACAAATATAAATTGCTTATAAGACAATAAAACAAAGTCAAGGAAAAAAGGCGGCAGGGATATGGAGTCTTATAATACCTAAAAGATAAAACAATGTCCTGAGACAGTTGCAGTTTTTCTTACCCATTTAACTTTGATCTTGTTCCAAGTGCCAATTACAATAAGCGGGAATGAGAGAGAACTGGGGGAGACTTCTGAGGGAATGGAGATTGAATCACTTGTCAGGAATGGTTACCACACATGCAAGCAGTCTATTTTGGCAATGATATGCAAAGAAATCACAAATTAAAAGATTTCTCCAGGTCTATATTTAACAAGTTAAAGTGCACCATCATACAGTCTGAACTGAGAATATCGAACAAATGTGGATAAATGAGACAGCAGAGGACCCAAATTGGCACTAGTAACTTCATTTCTTGCTTTTTTCTGGTCTCTGCCTAACATCCAATTAAAAATATTGTATCTGACTTAAAAATGTTACACTGTCAGTCACTTGCAGACTCTAACCTGCATTAGGATATATTCTCTATCAAACACACATGACACATTTATATATATTAGCCTATAGTAAAGCACAAGTTTAACACCAATATCACAGATGGAGGGGAAGACCACTGGTATAAAGCAACGTTTCTTATGAAAGAGACAAAAAATTCTATAAATTACACATCATTTTCATCGTACATTAGCGTTGTGAGATTATGACATCCCTAAGCCCTAACTGAATGGCTGCATTGCTGATAGTTTCGGTCTTGTATAAGTGATTCAACAATTTACTGTCATCATACAGAAAATATTAGTGTGATGTGAACTAAGTCGTCTTTCATAATTATAAGATCAAAATTCAGTAAAGTAACTTAAGTCATGAAAGTTTGGCACATTAATTAAAACCGCTTTCTAAAAAAAAATATGTTTTTGCCAACAAATTATCTTGTGCCAGTGACATAACGTATGTAACTGGAGTCTGACTGGGAAATAACAATATATGTCGGAGGTGTCTGCACTGACAGTGTGTAGATGCTGTAATTACCATTAACATGAGTTTAAAATAACTGACAGTGAGAGTCATGAGAACCGAGTGCAGCTTCTGTTGTGTGGTGTTGGAAACCATTCAAAGGGCAGTTTTAATTAGAAAAGCGAATCAATGGATTGCGATTCACTGAATCTCGACCTTTCTTTCTCTCTCTCGCTCTCTTTCTCAGAGAGAGAGAGAAAGAGAGCAAGAGTATGACAAACAGTGTGAGAAGAAAGCTTGACTAACAATGGTTTCTTACAGCAAGATGTTCTGCATCACACTTGCATTTGGTGTGCAAACTCAACACGTTGCCTTCATTTACAAAAGCAATGATTTCTGTGTGGCAAGAACCAGTATGCGAGTCAGTATGACTCCAGTCACCCATAAGATGCTGTTTTACATACTGTTGCCTGCGGTGTTATGGACATGGGGGGGCAAAAACATTATGAAAAAAGGCTACTCAACAAGGAAAAACGAGGGGAGGTGGAGAGATTTCACTAATGGCTTTCACATGAAGACAGCCACCATGTTGTGAACATCACCTCACTGTCACTGTCTACAGATCTACATCCTCATATCCAAGAGAACTCCTCACTGGAATCGGGTTTATGTTAACACATCAAAGGCTTCGGGCAAAATCTGGCAAACTGTGAATAAATACATATTTTACAAATTGTAAAAGATGAACTTTGAGTACTAAACCTGATAAATACTCCTGTTTTGGACAGCATTCAAACATCAGATAGAGCTTAAATGGTGAGGTAAATGCAGTAGGTCAGTAAGGGAGAGCTCTTAAAGATGACCACTGGATCTTAAAAAAAAACCTCTAAGCTACAGTTCACTAAAATACTCTTCTACAAGAGGGCTAAAAGCTAAAAGCACAGTGACTTAGAAAGAAATCAAGAAGAAAACCTGTGACATGTTTGAAAACTGAAATGAATGGCATCTCTTTGATTCGTATTTGCTTCACATACCTGCAGATTCACTTAATAAAACCTTTGACTCTGCAAGAGAAACGTCTATGAATGTTTGAAGTGTTTACCGTAGATAAAGAGCAATATCTTTCATCCACCTCAGGTACCTTGTGGCACTGGCAGCTCTTAAACAGCACAAATGTGTATACACAGTAGCACTGAAGCTAATATCAGCTGCTTTTTCATGCATACATGGGATTTGCAATATATGAAAAGAGGCGGTGATCAGAGATTATATCCGACTGATGGTGGGTATTACAAACTGGAAATCTAAATTGTATCTGTCAAGAAAAAGAAAAGGGGCTGGCAGAATCAGTCATGTCAAGGTTTTGTTCAATCAGCACAGCAAATACTTTGCTGATATGCATACAGAACCACGTGGCCCTTTCTGGTGCTTTTGGCCTTTTGACAACAAGAGCGGTTTTGTGCGTCGAAATTTTTTAAAGGGAGAGATCGAAACGTAGCCTATCATTGATTGTTTGCAAATAGCGGGGTGGAAGTGAGATAGATCAGGGGAGTTAGCATCAAGAGATATAAAGAGAACAGGCGTAAGCATGAAAATAACAAACAAACGCAGCCAAATTGAACAGGCCCAATACACCAAGAGCATGTATTATATAATGCTTTGGAGAGAAATAAGTGTCATGTGATCCTGCCATGCCGTGACTGGAGCTGTGGAGCACATCTTGAGTTTTTTTTTCTGCGTTCTGTATGCATGTGCATGTGTGCTCTCCATTCCTTTTCAGCCCTCCTCAGCGTTGTCCCCACTCTTAGGTCTTTGGCACTTGGCAAACGTCCTTAGCTGGCAAGCGATCATCGGACCATAGGGTTTGCATTGTGGCGCGAACGAGATCTTTCCAAACCAGTGCGACGGTTGTCTGTATAAAGAGAGAACAAGGGAGAGGGTCAGGTGTATTCACACACAACAGTAGCAGAGGAGAAAAAGAAGTGCAGTTAATAGTTAAAAAGAAGACAGGCGAGAATATCAGAAACAACCAAAACAAACTGATTGAGAAGAAAGCAATATAATATGCACTGGAATCAGGTACTTCTTGTCTGGTGACAGTAACACAATTGAGCTCCTGATCCAGTCTTATGCTTGAGAGATACTCCACCAATAACAACACAGCTTAGAGAGGATGCACTTGATGAAACCAGGGTGAACTATCCAATTAATGTTAAAACATTCTCACTTTTTTTTTTTTTTTTTTAGAACTAGGCTAGTAGGGATATGATGGAGGCAAGTACTAAATGTTCTAGCTGAACTTGGCAACCAAGGCCAGCCTATTATGGGATCACACAAAGGCACTCCTCAAACATGGTGTAGTGAGGGGCTGGGTGGGGGCCATGTGGCAGGTGGAGTGGACAACCTTCCTCTTTCCCCTGCAGATTCGAGAGCCAACTTCATGCTTAAGCCGCCACACCTTTCCTACCTACCCTGGCAGGTCTGCCCGTGCAACTGCCATTACTCAGTGCCAGGTGTCCATGCCACCATGGGCTGGGCATAGTTTAATGGAACAGGCCCCATTTATCATGTCAGGTAATGAGTTAGGAGCAAGTGGGCACCACAGTAAAGGTGGATATATACTTCAAACAAAAAAACTGAAGTCCAGCTCATTTAACAAGGTCAGTGGTGGGGGCCATTGAGAAAACAAGCTAGAAATCATTTTGAAAAGGCTGTTTTATGGCTTTGTCTGGGCAAAGATTTTTTTTTTTTTTTTTGCAACAGGACAAAGGTGAAATAAAACACAGTCAGTGACCAAGTTACTTTTTTTATTACTACCGTTACAGTGCAGTTAAAAGCCTAGTGTTGGTAGATTATAAGAGCAAGTGCTAACAAATCCCCTTTTTTTAGTTTGCCTAGAGCCTTTTAATTCAAGCTTCAGTAGACATATAAATCTGTCCTAACAAGGATACTCACCACAGGGGAGGGACAATGCTAATAACAAGAGGGTAATACAAAGAGATGGAAGAGATGTGGTTAAGGTAGAGGGAGGAACAGATAAATGGAAAACAGAGAACAAATGGAGAGAGGAAATCCACATTTCTCTGCAGGGGAACTTCCTCTGGCATTGGTGAAAGTTGAGGATGCTGAACTTTGAACTTGGCATGGAAACCACAATATGAGTTGAAATGACGGCTGAGTCTTTCATCCAATTCCACTTCAAAAAGCCAAGTGCCTGAAGGCCTCCAGTCTCTTTCTCTCTGAACTGAATGGGCATTGCACATTGACAGCAGTGATAAAAACAAAGAACTTTCTAGAACTTGTGAGAGGAATTTTTTGTTACAATTTACAATTTCTACAATGAGGTCTATTCAGCAGGGATCAATAATCAGCATGGTCTACTGCTAATAATAATGCTAATAATAATAATACATTTAGCAGGGCCAAAATTAGTGGAACTAATAGCCTGATTCACCATTCACTGTCTGGAAAATATGGTTCCTGGTGTCATATGCTCGATGTGTCACAATGTAGTAGGATGAAGAAGGGGGGAAAACAATATTAAACAGAAGAATAACCCACACTGACAATGAGGGAGTGAATGACAGATGAGATGGTAAACCAAGGTCTAGTCCAAACACTACTATTGTTTTGCCAATTGCTTTCAAGATGCCCATTTAGTCTTTTTGGGATCTGGGAGGACTAGCACTTCCTCAAGTTTGTGGTCCAAATTGAAAATGGATGAAAGTATCATTGCTTATTTGAGAGTGAAAGATAGGAAGGCTTGGAGCATTTGGCAAGACAGGGAAAATAACATCTAGAGAGCAATACTTGAGATAATTGTGTGAACTCAACAGATTGAAGACAAGATTTAGGTGGGGAGAAAAAAGTTTCAACCAAATGGGTGGAAAAGACAAACCAACCAACAAAACAGACTTTCCCACTTCTCTTAATTTGGGCTGAAAAGCTCTCTTAGTTTCTGATCACAGGCGCTTCAGTCTAAAATACCCAATCTACAGCCAACAACAATCACACCAACCAACAGCAATTTCTATTGGGGCACACATAATGAAGCTATTCTCTGAAGGTTGAGCATTCACTTCCAAAATAAAAATACACCACTAGACAATTTCAGGAAACCGTGCCACTGATCACAAATCTGTCAAGTGTTTTTGGGTTTGATGGCTTTTTTACCTGCTTTTCCCGGAGGCAGCGTCTTTAGGTTGGATGCACAAAGAAAAAAATATGGGAGTGAAAAAGACTGATGAAAAAATAAGAACATTTGGTTTAACACTAGAGTATTCTAGGACCTAATTAAATGACGCTATTGTCTCTCTATATTTAGAGAGGATTGATGGGGGAGGGGGAATCAAACATGATCAAAACGTCATAATGCATTGCAGAGGAGGATCATGGGATTAGCCTAGGGTCGTAGATTGGAGAAAAGCACATTACTAAAAAGCAAGTAAGCACACAAACACTAACAAAGGACCGAGGAGTCACAGGCTTGAACGCCTATCCGACACTTTCACTGTATGATTGAGTGATAGGCCCCAGATGGCCCCTTGTGCATTCTTCTAAAGAGATTAAACGACATAATGGATTTTGCATTACTGTCATCTGCCTGTAATTACATGAAGTTACATCATCAGGAGAGTCCTTTGGCACAAGGTTTACTCCATGAATAACAAATAAGCTTCAATCAACAGTCGAGTAGTAACTATGTGAATAAACACAGGTAATTATGAAAGTGAATAATTTACATGTTTGATGCAATTCAAATATTCAATATGTATGCAATAAATATTAAATGTGCAGAGGCAAATATTTTCAAATAAACACTTTTTGGTTATGCATCTGTTGTTTTGGATAGACATTCACGCCAAGAAAAAACACACACGCACACAAGCACAAAGTGCAAACTTGTATCAGTTCATATTTTTCAGCGACAAAATGTAATAAAGGTGATTAAATCTGTGAGGGCCATATGTCAACACACAATGTTTACTGCTTGTGGGCCATAGAGAGAGGTGAGAGAGCGAGAGAGAGCGAGAGAGAGAGAGAGAGAGAGAGAGAGAGAGAGAGAGAGAGAGAGAGAGAGAGAGAGAGAGAGAGAGAGAGAGAGAGAGAGAGAGAGAGAGAGAGAGAGAGAGAGAGAGAAGCTATCTGCTCTTCCCATCTCCAGCATGCCTTTGCCAGACTCAACTCAAGCTGCATGTGTAGTGGAGCACCAGAAACAGGAAATATAAAGAAGATGTGATAGTGGAGGGGGCTATATTCTTCAGCTATAAGTTATGGGGCTAGGAGAGTAAAACCCACAGTTGCGCAAAACAAGGTTTCCTACAAAACTGAGAGTAATTGTTTTGAGGCAGCAGCGGAGTCAGTCGGTAAGGTTACTTCAGCTGCAGCAGTAGAGAATGGCTGAAGAGGTCAAAGACAGCTGAAAAGTGTGCTTTAAAGCCTTGCAACCTTGATTTGTGTCAAGAAGGTAAAAACTAAAACATAAGTGGGCATATTTGTTGTGGCAAAAAGTATTTGCTTGCTCTAGAAAGTGAAAAAGGTGATGTAGAACATATGGATTTGTTTCTACCCATCATGGCAACACTTTATTTTAAGGGTCCAGAATAACGGATTAGTTAAGCATTAATTAATTATTAACTTGTTCGCAATTACAGTTACATACTACACACTAGTAATTAATACTAGTAATTAATGATTAACTTACATTTTAAGAGTCCGGAACAATGCATTAGTAATAATGACTTGCTTGTTCACATAAGCATTAGTTAAGCATGGGCACAATAATAATTAATAATTTAACTTAACATTTTTATAAGGGCACATTAGCCATTATTTACAACTTAATAAGCCATATGATCTTTTTTTGTGAGATGTAATTATATTTCTGTGCCATTCTGTTAAGTTAACTGAACAATAAACTAGTAATTATGTCTAGTAAAATTATCTAATTTTGCCGTAATACATTGCTAAAATAGTGTAATAAAGACAAATAAAGACCCTATTCTAAAGTGAAAGTTTTATTCTCAATTAGTTATGGAGAATAAAAGTTTTTTGATAATTTATTTAAGTTAATTGATCAGAATAAGCCAATAATTAAGCCTAACAATACAGTACTAATAAAGGCAATCTGACCCTCTATTCTAAAGTGAAAGTTATATCCTCAATTACGGCAGTTATTTGTTATTTAAGTTAATATAAAAGGTTTTACAGGCACAAAACATACTTTTGCATGTTTTAGCTCGTATTGGCAACATTTAAACAAATGTATTATGCTTTTACAGAAGAAAAAAAAATATATATATTTTAATATTTTTATTATATATATTTTACATAATCAAAAAAAGATTTCACTTTTACCATTTTATAGATACATTTTATATCCCTAATCCCAAACATAACCATTTTACGTAGAATAAAAATGACAATTGTTTGGTGAAATTCAATTTTTAGTAAAAATATATCATGTTTTAAGCCACTAATCTCACTCAAACCTCTAGACCTATACACATAACAATTTCTTAAAAGTATGTTGGGTTATAATTTCTTTATTGTTAAAATGTCAGAAGTGGTACCAATAGTAGTCTGAATGACAATGCGTTGCAGTAGCTGTCCTCTCTGGCGATATAGTTTTGTATATGTTACAGATCAGAATTTAAGTTATTTAATTTAAGCTTCACTCGATTATTTGAAGGCACAAATAATTTTTTTTATTCAAACACGTTTCTTATTCAAACACTAAAACACATTTTTTTATTTTTATACCAGGCACAGGATTTGTTTTACGGTCGCTGTTGAAGATAAAAATGACGATCGCAGGATAAAGAAGTTCCTTGTGTGGATTCTAAAGATATGGATTACTGCAAACCAATTAAATTGGTGTATTTTGTGAATTTATGTTGGGTTTTCGTGTACTTTCTACTCATTGTGTCCCACAGCGAACAAGTATTACATGATAAATAATGGTTAAATGATTACAGAAATGTTATTAATTTATACGGGACTTTTGTTTAACATAATCCTTTGAACCAAGTTTGCAGCAGAAGTATAGATGAATGTTAGATGAATGGTCACTGTCCATTAAGTTACATTGATAAACACAAAAATAGCTTGAATAATAGTTCACTCGTTCTTCTGAAGAGCATTTCGATTTTTCATATAAAATGAAAGCAAACAAGGACAGGGATTGCCAGTCTCTAACATGACAGAAAAAAAAAGCATAAATATATGATTTCCACACTAAATGTCCTCTTCTGAAGTAATACAGTATTGCTTTGTGTGAAGAAAACATTGAACATTTAAATCAATGCTCACTGATAATCTTGACAACCTTGGCATTTACATGAGAGAAGATTCTTGAGCGTTATCTTTGTAATAAATCGGTTGATTCAGGTTCACAAAACCAGTCTAAAGAAATTATTAAGAAACTGGAATGATTTGATTCTTCAGTATAGTTCTCAGATTCTGTCGCACAATAGATGTGATCATTATCAGTAAATATTCACTTAAATCAACAGTTATTCACACAAAGCTACTGCAGACTTGGACTAAATCACATGGGCCACTTTTATGATACCGTTATGGCATAATTTTTAACCGCATTGTTCAAAATTTCACCTTTTATGAAATGGAAGTAAGTCGCATGGATTTGAACAATGCTGACAGAATTTTCATTTTGGGATGAACTAATCCTTTAAGTACTGACTGATATCCTGGTTCGTTTTCCACATTGAGATGTGAGCTCTTAAGTGCATTCTCTGCCCTAACTAAAGCAAGAGAGATACCAGAAACACAAGTGAGACAAGACTCTGAAATCCTGCTTCAAGTAACCACGATCTGTTGAAATTACGGATGTTTAGAGCAAGTGTGGGGCATTTGTCAAACTCAGCCACCGCAGATCCACTGAAGGAGAGTGCAAACATGAGCTTTCCTCATCAAACTAAGATGGATGAGAGCTCAGATAAGCTGAAGGTCTGGTCTGCATTCTCCCTAAATCTCTCTCGGAGCCATTTCTAAACAAAGATGGGAGATGTGTAACGTCTAATCTGACAGTTTGTTAAGGCTCACACTAATGAAAATAATGAAGTAAGGCAGGAATTAAAATATGTCAAAAGTGGTCAGCACGGATCTGAGTTTGTTCCCCTTTCATCTAATATGGCTTTCAATCAAAGCCAGGCTCCATTTAGACACTCACTACCTTGACTAAGTGACCTAGATATTCAATATCCGCATTGCCCTTCACTTTCCACAGTTTCTACCGTAAAGAGTGCATTAAAGTTTCTCTCGAAACAGAGGGAGGTCCACGGCCGTAGTTAAAAGGCAACATCTTAGCAGATTTCTGCGAAGGCTCGCTAGCCTGTTGCCCCCCAGCACTCTGCATTGTCCTGCTTGGCTGCACTCACTCGGCTGGTCAGAGCTGAAAGGAGAGTCAGGCCTTAGAGTAATGTTTCTTGACAGCTCGGCACACAATACGGCACAGGAGAGCTGGAAATCACTACACATGTCGATAAACAAATGCTTATTTTTAGAGGAGAGAGTGAGGCACTAGTTTATCTCTCAGCAAGGAAGGCCCTGACAGATGTGCCCGGGACAAACAAGCGAAGGGATGAGAAACTACGGCTGGCGTCCAGCGCCGGCAGGCCCAGTCTCTTTCCCTTGTACAGGCACAGCAGTAGGACCCCGTTTGATGGGATATCAAATGGCTGACGGTCACATTTGCCAAGATTTCTCGTCGGGATCCTCAAGACGGACAAGATAGTCTCTGAGTTGTGGACCAGCTTGGTGTTCAAAAGAGATGGCAAAATTTAAGATCTAAAAAAGAAAAAAGAAATTCAAAAGAAGAGAGGAGAGAAGCAAAGGCACACATGCATCAAAACGTCAGATGAAAAATACTTTCTAATAGATTGCAGCCTGAGGCTAATCTACAGTGCTAATCATCAACTCTGCAGCAAGGTAGAGGCAAACTTCAGTAGTAAAACAGGAATGCGCCTGTGCAGTAACAGAAATATGGCTTGTGCTCTCAAACACTTCCATACTTTTACCAAACAAACAAACAAAAAAACACTTGGATTGGTTTACACTGTTTTATGCATAAGATATTGGTGTCTATTAGCCCTTAAACAAGCCATTACAAGCAGGCCAAGTCAGAACCTACAGAAATAAGCTTTTTCTAATTTCTTGCGGATTTTGTGGAATTCACAATCTGTGGTATTGAGCAGAATTGATTTTTGAAATTAAAACACTAATGAAATTAATACTAATTATCAACTAATATCAAATACATGTCAATTGTAAACACAGACACATACGTTGGTTTTCCATAGACATCAGGGGTCTAATGTATAACATTTTCAGTAGATTTCATCCCGACAGTGTATGTACGCACAAGCTTTTTTCAAGATTTTACACATGGCAGAACCGGATAATTTTTATTTTATTTTTATATATCATATATAACAAATTAATAACTGTCTTCATCATAATCCACTATTACTTAATAGCAAATTATTGACAATTTTTTAAAAACATTTAATCAAAATAGGAAGTGCATAACTGTAGCTCTTGATGCATTGTATCATCATGGCTAAACATGGGGTGCAGATGGGGCCTCTGGCGGGAACACTGCCCCCCAAGTTCAACTCAGTGAAGGTGAGTGGCTAATCCATTAGGAACATGTGCACTAGGCCCCAAATCACCATACCGATCCTTCAAGACTGGTAGTGACCCAGCAGAGATCTGGCTTGCCAGTGGAATAAGCATTTGGATGGGCTCCTATTAAAGGGGGGGTGAAACACTCAGTTTCAGTCAGTGTCATGTCAATCTTGAGTACCTATAGAGTAGCATTGCATCCTGCATATCTCCGAAAAGTCTTTATTTTTTTTATAATTATATAAGAAAGATGCGCTGTTCCGAGTCTTTCCGAAAAAAGCCGAGCGGGTGGGGGCGTGTCATGTGAGCGGAGCTAAATAATGACGTGTGCAGCAGCGCGCTGCAGTGAGGAAAGTGAGTCGCTCTGTGAGGAAAGTGATTCGCTCTGTGAGGAAAGTGATTCGCTCAGTGAGGAAAGTGATTCGCCCGCCGCGTGAGGAAAGTGATTCGCTCTGTGAGGAAAGTGATTCGCTCAGTGAGGAAAGTGATTCGCCCGCCGCGTGAGGAAAGTGAGTCGCTCTGTGAGGAAAGTGATTCGCTCTGTGAGGAAAGTGATTCGCTCTGTGAGGAAAGTGATTCGCTCAGTGAGGAAAGTGATTCGCCCGCCGCGTGAGGAAAGTGAGTCGCTCTGTGAGGAAAGTGATTCGCTCAGTGAGGAAAGTGATTCGCCTGCCGCGTGAGGAAAGTGAGTCGCTCTGTGAGGAAAGTGATTCGCCCGTCGCGTGAGGAAAGTGCTAATACAGATCGACCGCCGGCCTATCAGTGGGTAAGTCAGTAGCTACTGGTTATATCACCTGTTTAGCATCCTACAAGCCAGCGCTTTGATGGGCGTAGCCTGTTGCTTTCGCTCTCTCCCTCGCTCTCTCTCACGCGCTTCCGGTAGAATTGTCCGTAAGGCCCATACAAGGAAATTCCGCCCCCGTTAACGTCAAAGGGGACGCATGATCGCAAAAAACTTGCCGAAACTTATGACTAACCGGAAGTAGTATTTTTGACAAAGAAATACTCCCATCAAACGTCCACCTTAACTTTTGAAACTTTGTCTATGTTTAGTATGGGATTCCAAGTCTTTAACAGTGTAAAAAGATCAGTATGCATGAAACAGCATTTCACCCCCCCTTTAAAGGCCAGGTAGGGCTGAGTTTCCTGAAAAGCAACCCATGTCTCCACATACATTTCATAAACAAAGGAAAATGTCATGTTTAACACGCAAATATGAACAACAATGACGTATAGGCTGGGATTATGCATGCACTTAGAGGTGGCTGCATGAATCATAAGTCTGCTAAGACAAGCTTAACCAGAGTCATGCTATTTTCAAACTGAAGAAAATGGCATAGTTAGGGAGAAGCTATGACTGACAGTGGGGTGAGTAGACAGAGTAGATAGTTAGACAAATAGATACCACAATATTGCTTGACAGACAGATGGAAGCGTAAATGGATGGTTTGGCAACATGATAAGGTAAATAGACTGATGGATAACTAAACAAATAGAGAAAGAAAATGGCTTGGTGTGGTTGCAAAAAAAAAAAAAAAAACCTTCTCTGTTGGGGGAACCAGATAGTAAGATAAACACAGATGGATAGTGTTGATATGACATAGATCGATAGATTCTTCAATCCTATTTCTTCTTTCAAATGTAATTGTATTTTGGATGAATCAAGAATGGGTAAGTGAGAAACGGCATGTTGACCGGAGGGGACATGAGTGAACAGATATTCCTCTGTCTTCTCGTCCATTAAATCTGATGTCACATCAGCACAGAGGGGGGAGAGCTCTATAAATTCACATGATAAATATCACACTGAATATATGTTGACCAAACACAAAGGCATACATACGTAAACACACGATGGAGGCTGTGCAGTAAATCAGATGTGGGTGAGATTGTCATGGAATGTGAAATGAGAGTGATGGAGTAGTGATGGGTGGTGAGGTGGAAGGATGAGAAAATGGAGGGATGGAAGCGATAAAGCTGCTTCCTTCTAACAAGGTCTCAAGATGCCATTTGTACAACTTAATTACTCAGGTGAAGTGGCAACAGCAGAATTGTGAGATAGTGGAATATGTCAAACACTAAATCTAATTGAAGGTTACCTTTAATATTTAATTCTCAAATGAAAATTCTTTCATAATGTACTCAGCCTCAAGTTGTTGCAAACCTTTTTGACTTTGTTTCCTTTCAAAGTATCATTTCAACTCATGCACTATACTTCAAATCTTCAGAAACAATGAGTTTAAGAGAATATATTCTCCTTGGCACATTCACGAGAGTTCATAAGAGAAGTTTCAACGTTAATTCATGGGCAAATTATTCTTTTGATTCAGATCTTTCTAACTAATCAGTTAATTTGGTTCCTGAAAAAAATTGGTCCCACTATATATTAGGTAGCCTTACTACTATGTACTTACATTAAAAATAAATAAGTACAATGTACATATTCAAGTACAAAGAACAATGTTCATACTGTATTTGCGAAACACTTTTGCTAATATTGAGGTGGAATACGGGTAAAGTAAGGGACAGGTGTGGTGGTATGGGTGCATTTAAGGGTAGGGTTTGGTGTAAGGATAGTGTCAACAGTGTAATGTATAAATATACCTACAGAAATGAAATGCAAATGTAATTACATGCAGGTCATTTTTAAAATGTAAGCACAATGTGTTTACATGTATGTACACAATTCATGCATTATGTCCAATTATGGCCCCACTTTATATTAGGTGGCCTTAACTACCACGTACTTACATTAAAAAAAAATAAGTACATGTACTTAGTGTTCATATTGTATTGCAAAACACAATTGCTGATATTGAGGTGGGAAAGGGGTAGTAGTAACAGGAGTGGTGATATGGGTCAGTTTCAGGACAGGGTTAGGTGTAAGGGAAGTGTCAAAAGTATAATTACAAATGTAACTACATAAATTAATTACAGATGTAATTACATGCAGGTATTTTTAAAAATGTAAGTACAATGTAAAAACATGTATTTACACAATAAGTGCATTTTATCAAATTATTAATTACAATGTTACTACATAGCAGTTAAGGCTAACTACCGGTAATATAAAGTGGGTAAATTATTTCTTCTTTGGATGGCGTAAATTGACCTGGCTCTTGAGGTTATTAGTAGATAACGACCCTCATTTGCATAATGTCATATAGGTTTGGAACAACATAAGTGGGAGTATGATGATTGAATTATATTTTGTGTTAATGGTAACAGAATCGTAATTTGAGGGTTAACTATCCCTCCCGATGGCAAACTGACTGAGGTAAAACCACCTGGAGCTCTCAGGAGGCCAAGTTTAGACTTCAGTCTGTTTACTAATCCCATCCTCACGTTGAGTTAAAAAGGAAGCATGTGAAAGCAAACATTCAGAACTTCAAATCACACTCATACAGGTGACCATCTACCCAAGTAGGAACACACCAAAATCAGTTACAGCGAATCCATTAGAGTAGCATCTTTTCAAACAACCAAACAAAAGTTTCCCTATCTTAACCCTGTGCCTGATTGCTCATGCCTCACTCTGTCTGAGAATACACAATGCAGACCTTCACTTAAATAAAACATGCTGCTCGCTCTTTCTTTATTTACTTATCTTTCTGTAGATGTCTTCGCTCACAAAGAGCATAACGATCGTGGAGGGCCATTTCACAGAGAACCCCCTGACCTATTTGGTGAACAGTCTAAGTGTAATGTTTTAGGAATGGAGCGAGTTTACATCTTGAAATATTCATTTGAAAGAACTTGCTTGTGTAGAGCAAATTCATCCACTGATGGTCAGTGCTCTTCGACTTCCTCTCCTATTCTTGTCTCAAGCCTGTCCACGCCTCGGTTTTCATCTTGAACACTCTGAATTACTGCTCGACTTCTAATCTGGTCACTTCCTTCCACTTCCTTTTTTGACTCTCCTTTGCTTGCGTCCTCTTGTTTCACCTCCCTGTCTCTTGCTGAATTTCTAGATATTTATTGCTATGGCCTCCACAAGGCATAAAATTACAAGCTCTGTTCTCACTAACCAGAGGGTTTAAACTTGTATTGTGTGTACGTCTCCTAACCATAGGTTACTGCATATGAAATGTACGAGTGCGGCACTAAATCAGTTTGATTGCTGTTCTGATGGAGTTGTGAAGGTGAAATACAATGCACCAAGACGTCACATGACTACAAATGTTTTACAGTTACTATTCGTCAGAACCATGCGCTGAGCTAATTATGGGTATTGCAACAGCGTCTCTTTCAGAATGCCACCGACGAGGGATTGGTTGACCTGGGGGGAACGTTGTTTTGCTGTGTGCGTGGAGCTACGACACGTCCCCGTAGACCTTTGGGCGACAATGGATTTCATGTGAATGAAATATTCATCAATGCTGACTTATTTATCGGGAAGAAGATTTCTGCAGGGGGCCCTCAAGAGATCACACTCACATGCCAGCCTGTCGCCACTTTACCCGCTAGCTTTTCAATAAAACAAGCAAACAACACGATTCCAACACCTATAAATAAGTCAGCATTTCAGAATAAAGTGCAGTACACAGGGTCTCTCCAAGGCTCTACATCACTCTTTTATAGAGCTGCATGGGCCTGAGCATGCCAAAACAGGACAACAACTGCGCTAGCGTGAATATGGCCATGATGCTATGGAGATGCAACAAAGCTCTGTGCTGTAGCTATTCTGTACATATGTGGCATCCTTAACATGAGTATTTACTCACGCTCGTGTTCGTCCAAACTCCAGTAACTTGCTTTCTGCCATGGAACACAAAATTAGAATTTTTGGAGAAAACTAGTTGGTTGATTTTTTTCTATGCAATTACAGTGAACTGTAGCTTTTAATCTACAAAAGGATGCATGAGCACCATAAGAGTGGTTCACACAACTCATGTTATACTGTAGTGTCATATTATTGCTTTGTCCGATAAACTGACCAAAATTTAAGTTGCTATTCAATGCAACCTCTAGATTCAAAGTAGTTTCGTGAATTGAATCATCCAATTCAATAAAAAAGATCTGACTCAAAAGCAATGGATATTGCTACTTTGATCGCGTATGGGCCAAGCTGAACTAGAGTTAATGCTAAGGATGCAGGACAGTGAATAACACTGTTTGCCCTAATTCATTTCCATAAAATTGAAAAAAAAAAAAAAAAATTCACACAGCTGTGGAATGACAAAGGTGAGTATACTGCCATAAAATTCATTTCAATTAGACCCTATAGTGTTA
>NC_090182.1:20787818-20863485 GCF_024679245.1 Pseudorasbora parva
ATTCTGATATGTTAACATGCCGGTGTGCCAGCGGGCCTTACGGCAGGCACCCACACGCTCCCGACGAGTTCAATAGTGAGCGTCTGCCCAGCGAAGGCATGCCACGGGAGCGTGCGACAAACACGGCAGAACAAACACACTGTGACGCCGGGACCCCTTCATCGCTGCTCTGATCAAATACACCAGGACGTTCAGCCATATGGGACATGGAGATTATTCATACAATCACAGGCCTACATATGGGCTAGAGGGAGACTGGACTCCTGAGGTTTACTCGTGTCACTAGAAATGACAGTGGAAAGAATGAATCGTGTAGAGAAAGGGCCGGAAATGAGCTTTTCTCTACAGAGCCCTGCAATGAAGCTGAGTAGGCCATAAATATGAAGCATTTTAGTGGGAAATCAGGGGCTATATTCACAAAACATCTAAAAGTAACAAGGATAAAAGTAGCTCCTAATTTGCCAATTTAGGAGAGAAATCCTAAAAAATAATGGGCATGTCAGTCCTTATTTTAGGGCTAGCTCCTAAATCTGTGTAAAGTTAAAGGGATACTTCACCACTTTTTAATATTAAACTATTTTATTCCCTTAACTTCCCGGTTGAAACATCCTCCCTCATATCCACCCCCCCCCCCCTCCTCTCTCTCATTTCTGTCAATAGGGGTGATGTTTCACCCGGGACTTTTTACTGCGCAGAGTCAAAGTACTCTCAGAAGTGCTATATTCCGCCATACATGATAGTTCTCCTTTTTAATCCGCTTAGAAAAGCGCTATGTTTTAAAAAAGCTTGAAAAGCTTGATCGTTCAACTATTTGTGTAACTGTATTTAAATAGGGAAAACATGGAGGTGTTTGCTCGCTTCTAACTTGATCTCTGTTTGGTACCATAGTGAATGAACTGGGCTTCGTGGGCTAAGCTAAATCAACTCGTTTTAGTCAAGGGAATAACATAGTTTAATATGAAAAAGCGGTGAAGTATCCCTTTAAGAACAGTCAAAAGGTCCCTGAAAGCAAATCACAAGCAATCCTAATGGGTGTTGCAGACCTTTCTCTCCTTTCTCGCTTCCTGTTTACTCACTTTGTTCTTGACTTTTTGACTTGACTTAGAACTTTTTTAAAACATAATTTGGTGCTTGAATTCTGCAATTTCTCAAGATGCAGACATGTAAGAGGCTGACAATTAGCTGAACATATATTTATTTAATTCGCTTTTTAAAAATCTTTATTTGAATATGGCAAGATGATACCTCATTCCACAATATTTCTATGATACAATCATTGACAGAGACTGCTCCTCAATCAGCCAATCACTGTGGGCATAGCTGTCAAGCGTGATGACTTCATTCACAGCAATGAAGTTAAGACCCTTACCCTTAGCTTAAGTCTTCTCTCTATTGCATAGTAAAAGTTGGTCTCATCTTTTATTGTTTTTTTTTTTTACTCTTAACTAAGAACTTTTACTGCTATTTAGGAGAACTCTTAGTGGTAAGATAAAATGTTTTGTGAATACAGTCCCAGGAACTTAAAAGAAGCGACTCCACTAAAGCAACCTGCTTTATAGAACATGTGAAGGTCACCTGATTTTAAATATCTTTAAAAATGTTAAAAAAAAATCTTCACATGTAAGCCACTTTCAAAGAGGAAATAAATACTGAACGCACCTTTAAGCACTTATCCTAAGCCTAAAATTAATAAACAATTCAAATGTTTCTATCATTTCACAACAGTATGCCTCTTTATTAACAGCATGCCTTTGTCTATTCTCCAGCTGCCACATGGAAAACATTAAAATAAAGAATTAAATAAAGGCTTGAAAATCTAAAAATGGTCATCAGCCTCTCTGCCGGGCTCTGGTTAAATGAAGATTAAGGCTAAGCCGCAGAGGTGAAGGGCCTGGCGAATTGAGCCCCTGCAAATGGAACACTGCACGGAAATAGACATAATCTCGCAAAGCCATATTTTCCATGAAAACGGAACGTGTCAACTTGTCGACCACGAGGACTTGTAAACTCTTTTTGAGCTATCCACTTGGCACTGAGCAGAACCAATTAGCTTTATTTTGGCAACACATATTCTTAAAAAGCTAGGCTCTTGACGGATTGCGCAGGAAGGAGCTGCTCGTTTTCATGTAACTTGGAATTTTTCTCTTTCTCCTTTGATCGCTGCTCGAGAGATCAACCCATCAACATCAAGTAAATTAATTATTTAGGATTAGATCTTTTTAATCAAACAGAGCTGTCATTTAAATGATGGGAAACTAATTTTTAACACGAGTAGGTAGATGATATACAATTTGGATGTGCGAATAACTTTAAACTTGAGCACAGAAATAACGTTCTTATCTCTTTTTTAGATGGCATTTTGCCCATGGAAAAAAAAGATGTCCCCCCCCCAAAGCAGTGAAAATGGCATATTTAGTCAGCAGATTGCACATATATATTTATTCATGTCATTATTTAAGGTCTGTTAGACATGGAGGGGAGGCACAGGGAAAGTGATTTTTCTGAACAGCTTTATCTTTCAGACAAAGATTAATATACGTCGAAATTATCTACTGTAACCAGGGCAGAGGGAGAAAGAATAAACATTATGGCATCGTAGAATATATCATCATTTATACGATACTCCTCCATATCTGGGTGTGTAGCTACTCGACTGAATATGGAGGTGAGACTGTGGACAACAGCATGCTGTAAAGTTTACAGGGCATTATAAATTCCTGTCGAGATGAAATCAGAAACCATGAGGGACTAGAGAGAGTGAGAAAACAGACATTACCTGGAGAACACAACAGCATCTCCCCAGAGCTTTCTATTAGCATTTAATTGACAAGGCTTCTTATTCAAACACTCCAGTTGCTCTCCTCCTCCTCCCCTTCCTGCCCTCTGCCACAGGCTCTGCTCTATTCTTAGCATTCTGTGAAAAACTGCTCCAATTTCTCATTTATCCACACTATAAATTTCTTACATTCACAATATGGTTGCTGATCATCACAAATGTTGTGACATATAACGGAAAGACTGAAAACACACAGGAAAGACCTAAAATAGTGGAAGGCTCAATGAAGAAGATGCTGTGGCTGTCAGATAAACTCATCGGCGTTTGATGAGACTCAAGAGTGTGTGTAGTTAAGAGGGGGATAGCCTACACAGTAAAAAAACAACAACAAAAAAACAGCCAAATTCTTACAGTAACATACCGTTTCCCATTAAACCAGAAATGCACTGTAAAAAAACAATTAATTCCGGGAAACATTGTTCATGTTAAAAGCGATTGCTGTTAATTTACAGCCAATTTTAACACTAATCTACTGTATTTATATATTATGGTTCTGTATCATAGTATGCAATGCATTGTGGGCTGGTCCATTTGAAGCAAAAGCACAATGGCACTGCGAATATAGGATTTTGAGTTTGCCCGTCCATAGCAGGAATATGTGTGGAAAATAGAAGAAAACTAATCGAAGCGAAAGGAGAGAGAGCTTTGAAACTGACAGCAAGGACCAAGTTCTTTTAAAACTGTACCGGAGACTGTGGTGAGTGGGAACTGAAACTGAAAAAGCAGCGCCTGAAATGAACCTGTCCATGTTTGCTGCGCTTATGACAGAAATATATGTGGAAAACAGAAGAAAACTATTCAAATCCCATACAAGAGAACTTTAAAACTGACTGCAGCAAGGAGCACACTCTTTTAAAACTGGTCCGAGACTGCGGTGAACGGGAACTGAAACTGAAAAGGCACTGCCTGACACTTATGGCGGGAATATATGTGACAGTTTGAAACTGACTGCAGCGAAGAGCGCATTCTTTTAAAACTGGAGGATTTTGTCAGAGGGTTTTCTCTCACATCTATAATCACTAGAACGGTGAGTGACTGATGAGCGGAGACTAAACAAGCAGGAATGGAGCTTGAGAGTGCTTATAAGTGAGTGATTATAAACGCATTAAACAGAAAGGGTAAAATCCTGTCGATTCACTATAATACATAATTTATTTCCAACTATTTGCATTTATTGCAGGCTTTCAATCTGTGTGTTTCTTGGTGGCACTCAGCCTGATGGTTCTGGTCAAGTGCTTGTTGGCGGGAGAAAAAACAAAAAAACAAACGCTGAAACATTATTCTTTTTTTTAAGTTATTTTGTTTAACTGTATGAGCTGTATAACTGTTGTGTTTTCATTGTTTTCTGCACTTTTTCTCACTCATACAATGTTCATGCTTTGTTTACTTTTTTGTAAACTTTTTTGTCTATTTTTGGGTGTTCTTGCTTAAAAATAAACATGTTAACCTTTTTGTTAGCTATTGATGCCTGTGATTTGTTTTGTTTTTTTGGATTCCCTTTTCGACCCAAAGCTGGGTTAAGTTGTTTTTAACCCAGCATTTCTTGAAGTATAAATTGAAATAATCACAGCAATGTACTGCATGCAGTTTTTTAAGGTGATGTGCTGATAAGCAATTTCACAGTATGAATAAATTACAGTAGATTGCTGGTGATTATGCTGCCATTATTTCCCCAATATTGTAGATACATTTATTTCACAGTGTATCGATTAGGCCAGGTTGATGGTGCCCACCTATAATTTTGTCCCAGGTCAAATAATTTTTTGGGGGGCATCATTCAAATTGTGATTGCCGTTTATATTCACTATGGAAAAAAAAAATCATGTCTCCAATTGAACATTTTCAAGTGACTAATCACACCTAAATGTTTAAGTTTTCCGAATTAGATTTCTGTGATTAAATTGCATCAATTCCCAGAATTTCAGTTTGGCTAACTGAAATGTTTTGATGTGATTAGTCATTAGAAAATGTTCAGTTCTTTTTTTTTTTTTCTTTTTTTTTTTACAATGTTCTAATTCATGCTAAATTTAATTTCAAATTGATGTAGCAAATGATGCATAAATGCAATTTAAATTTAAATGTAAGTAAGTGAACTAATTTTTTTTTATTAAACATATCTTTAACTATAGGAAAGCAATATATCTTTCTTTGACTTGCATCCAGTAAATGAATCTTCTGCATACAGTAGTGTCAACATTGCTACTAATTTAATTTCAATTGGACCGATATCACAAGCCTGTGCGCTTGAAAAGTTACTATATCCCAGGCTGTCTGAGGGCAACTGCCAACGCAATTAGTGAACTATGTCATCATAGATGAGGGAGTGGCTAAGACGGAGGGCAAATCCTCTCAACCTTGCTTGGCTAAAAGGCTCACAAACATCCCTATAAAAGATGAAAGAGTGGATAAAAACAATGTAAATTATGCCCATTATTAAGACTGTATTGCTTGGCTTCTGAAGAAAGTTCACTTCTTGTTTACTCGTGAGTGACAACTGTACCTAATAATTGTGTGCTCTCTGGGTTGAGGTTAGAGGAAGTGACAACCACATGACAGGAAGGAGTGACCTTGCATTGCCACACTATCTACTTGAGAAAGGGTCAGGGCATCATCAAGTTGCACTGGGGTTTCTTTGATTAATGCTGGCATTAATAAAAGACTATCCCTGTCCAATAAAATGGCTTCAGATAATAGATGTTGCCATTCTAAGCCAATAATAGTGTCTATAATGGAATCAGCCGAGCTGAAAAAGGCGGACTTTCATTTCCTCCTGTGGGCCCATGTTTTGAACACCCCATTGTTCATCAGCTCCTGCAACAGATAACCACTGAATTTGCATGTGAATCAAGAATGCTTCATAACCTGTCCTAAACAGTGGCTATGCAAATGACATGACCCGGAAAAGGACAAGCATCTTCAATATAAGGCAAAGTTTCTCACATTTTCAGATGCACCAAGGGTGCAACAGTCTCACGCTGAGCCATTGCGGTCACCAAATCAGATTTTGCCAAAAACCACAGGTTGTCAGTTATGAAAAAATGAAAAGAAGCTAGTATCAAAAGTCTGTTCTCTCTGTAAATAGGTTGGTTGGCATGTTCAATTTGTGCAACTCACAAGGTGAATTTAAAGAAAAACTACTGATAATGAAGCTATTTTTTCAGTCATGATGACAGTCTGACCGACAGTTAAAGAATAATGCTGGAGGAACCGACGTCTGTCAGCTGTGTTTGAAAATGCCCCAATGTAACTGGTGGTGGGGGATATTTATTATATAGAGAAAGCAAGATTTGCTGATTCAAAGTGAAACAAATACAAATAAGAAAGTTAATGTGAAATTGACATGATGTGGTCAAGTATGGTGTCCCATACTTGAAATGCTCTACTTCTGGGCAGCCGTTTTTCACCCGGGGAACAATTAAGGTTAAGTCGGCTGCCATGCTCAAGAGAACCTCACTTCGGGGTAATGAGAGTAGAAGCGAGTGCTGTTCATTCACTCAATCCACCTATATTTCCTGCCGGTACTAAAACTCGAACCCAGTTCAACTCTAAAACCATTAGGCCACAACTGACCTTCCACTACTGTGGAAGTTGGATCTCCCTCTAGTGAAAAGTGGTACCATCCACATGCTCGTGTTAAGTTAGTTACAATAGGGCACACATTGTTACAATGTGTGAAATCACCCTTTTGAGGTGTTACAACAGAAAATAAAGAAAAATACATTAATACATACACGAGACGTATACACCAAGAGCTTGTGCCACAAAGTAACCTACAAAAACAGTAGCAGCATAAGCGGTAGAAAAGGGAGGTCCATCTCTCTTCTCTGTCTCTCTAAACCTCAGCCATGGGCAGTAAATAAGCTGGCAGTGAAGAGAGAAGGTGCGATGACAATGATGTATGGTCTCGAGTACTCTACCGCCATTCAGCTTGCTTGCTCGCTCAATCTCTCTATCTCGGTCCCTCAAACATTCTCTGAATCATGGTCAACATTCTACAATAGCAAGGCCAGGTTAAGTCTGCTCTAATTCCAGTTTATTTAATTCACTGCTCAAGAGGCAAAGCAGACTGATTAAAACTCTTCTTCTAGGCTGAACACATTAGAAAGCTCTGACCTTTCTTCATCATGTAACAGGTACACGAATTTACTTATTTCTCACAGCCTTCAGGCTCTATGCTCAATTTTTACCCCTCATTTTTTAAAGTTGAAAAAATGAATATTGGAGTATGTTTTACAATAAAACACTACTCTAGTCTTTCTACTTTAAAAAAAAATCCACATTTAATTCAATGGCTGTATCAGATATTGCACACTTCTCTATTATACAATATTAGACAAAAAAGTATATCCGAATTCACAGTACAAAGAATAGAAAGCAATTTCCCAGATGGCTAAAAATTTCTGGCGAGATTCTGAAGTCTGCATATAATGGACACTTTACTGTACCATGATAGTGACGCTGATTGTGGTAGGTCAGATGATAATGACAACATGGTGAATGTAGTGCATACGGATTACATTCATTTGTATATATATATATATATATATATATATATATATATATAAAAGCACACTATAAAGAACATACTTTTTTTAGCGACCACAGTGTAATTACATATTCAATACCTACCTCAAGAGAGCATTCTTTTTCAATAATTTTGCACTAGTAATTTACTAGTAATTTCTTAGTGAAAATTGTTTCTACACCATTTTTTCCCTGTGTATTATGGTGCAACTTGATGAAGGCAAAGTAACAAAATGCTCCTTTGAGATTGTGGTTATGCTTTGACCACACTGCCGTACAGAAGCGACAAAATAAATAATGTGAGACGACAACAGATGTGGTTTTGTTTTAACCCCATAACGCTCCTCACCCTCACTCCAGTTGTGGGTCTGGAACAGTCAGTCCAGGAGAAGTGTGTCAGCGGGATGTCATGGGGATCGGGCACACGTGTCTGCTCAGCTAACTAGCATGGAATGATGTCGTATCACAGGAAAGAGGAGAAAACGGCTGAATTATGGAGGAGAAAGTTAATTATAGATGGAGAGAGTCAAAGGCTCCGATGCTTACCTGAGACGCATGGCTGTTTCAGCGTCTGGAGACACAGCTTGTCCTTTGCAGTGAGATGTGGTGCTGCCTTAATTGAGCATCTGCATGCTAAATCTGATGTTTTGAAATGCTGCGATGTGGCTACTCTTGTTAGCGGTTTTCTTAACAAAGAATGACAGTGAAAACTAAGTATGAATACAGGATGAGACAGAATTATGATGCAAAAAGATATGATCACACCTCACCCTTAAGGGCATATTTGTAATTGACAGCCAAGACAGATGCTGCAACGATTAGCCAAATGAGGAAATGAGCCTTGCTTACTGATTAAGAAGGGACTCTTAGAATTTCTTCAATTTCTTTGGTGACATTCGATTATGGTGTGGAAAGGGTTTCTATTACCCACAATATCAAAAAATACCATCAAAAATAGTGCACCACTTGTTAAATGTACAATCATAACAGAGTGCAACAGTTGGGATCCAAAATAAAACATTGCATTAATTTTCTCCAAAGGGGAACTGATTTTGAATAATAGCCTATAGATCATTAAAGACAGCCGTACTGTGAACTGCGAGGTTGCTTAATCAATGGTATATGCTTTTGTTGGAATAACCAGACCAACTTCATTCATTGTTCCATAAGACAACAATCAGTCGTACCATTTCTTAAAGATATCCATAAAAAGTGTCGTTTAAAGTTTGCCACAAGCCACCTGGGAGACACACCAAACATGTGGAAGAAGGTGCTCTGGTCAGATGAAACCAAAATTTAACTTTTTGGCAACAATGCTAAATATTATGTTTGGCGTAAAAGCAACACAGCTCATCACCCTGAACACACCATCCCCACTGTCAAACATGGTGGTGGCAGCATCATGGTTGGGGCCTGCTTTTCTTCAGCAGGGACAGAGAAGATGGTTAAAATTGATGGGAAGATAGATGGAGCCAAATACAAGACCATTCTGGAAGAAAACCTGATGGAGTCTGCAAAAGACCTGAGACTGGGATGGAGATTTGTATTCCAACAAGACAATGATCCAAAACATTAAGCTAAATCTACAATGGAATGGTTCAGAAATAAACATATCCAGGTGTTAGAATGGCCAAGTCAAAGTCCAGACCTGAATCCAATCGAGAATCTGTGGAAAGAACTGAAAACTGCTGTTCACAAACGCTCTCCATCCAACCTCACTGAGCTCCTGCTGTTCTGCAAGGAGGAATGGGCAAAAATTTCAGTCTCTCGATGTGCAAAACTGATGAGACATAGAGACATATCCCAAGCGACTTACAGCTGTAATCGCAGCAAAAGGTGGCGCTACAAAGTATTAACTTAAGGAGGCTGAATAATTTTGCACACCAAATTTTTCAGTTTTTGATTTGTTAAAAAAGTTTGAAATATCCAATAAATTTCGTTCCACTTCATGATTGTGTCCCACTTGTTGTTGATTCTTCACAAAAAATTACAGTTTCATATCATTATGTTTGAAGCCAGAAATGTGGCAAAAGGTCGCAAAGTTCAAGGGGGCCGGATACTTTCGCAAGGCACTGTATTTATAATATGCATATTTTGCAATAAAATATAGTTTATAAATAATCATCTGTAAATCAGTAGTTTTATATTTTGTACACTGTATTTGTCTTTTTGTCCAATTTCTGAATATATTCAGTATTGTAGTAGTATTGTAATGAGGATTTAACAAATATTAAAAATAAGAAATACCCCTCCCCAAAAAAAATGTCAATGTCAAAAAAGTTAGATAACTAAAAAAATTATGATAAGATGCAAACTGTAACTGGTCATTAAAAGTTAATGAATGAAGAGGAAAAGCAAAGTTCTAAATACTACCTCAATTTACTTGCTTATGAGGAAACAGACGTGTGCCAACTTCCAATTCCCTAACTTTCTGTGGCAGCATGAGAATAATAAAATGCATACAGTAGGTAAAACAGTTACACACTTGATGTGCTTCATTTGCTTTTCATTATTGCTGTATTAGTGCAAAAAATGACATGTCTTTGTCAGAAAGAGAAATGGAGAAAAAAAAAATTAGTTGTTTGTGTTATTTTTAGTGCTATAAAGAAAACCGGTGCACAACTTGTAATGTAACTTTCATTGGATGTCAAGGGGATAAATACTAGTCAACAGCAAAAACAGGACTTACTTCACCGAAAGTTGACATTACTTTTTTCCATAGAAAATGTAATTAGTTACTTTTTATATTGAGTAACACAAACTCATATTGAACATTACTTTTAAAAGTAACATTCTCCAGCACTATTATATCTTCTTTACAACCCACAGAGTTATGCATATCATCAGTTTCACTTCAATTAACCGACTTATTTTTGCATTTGTAAGACCTGTTGATTTTGCTTCCTCACAATGGACATAGGCAGCACCTGCACTTTTCAAAAAAATGTAATGGGCTATCAGTTGTCCTGGGGGGAGGGGGGGGGTGCATGGGGGACATAATAAAAGAGTAAAAGCAAACAGTCAGCATTGACTGTTTGTGGGATTTGGGGGCTTGTGGGAGCACTGCTGGAACTAAAGAGAGGCGTGCCTCCAGATCTTGGGAAACAATTCTGCCCCTGGGAAGTCAAGTCATTCTGGATGACATTCGCACGCTGTGCCGGAGGCTGAGGGAGGCGGCATTGTGTGGTGCTATGGATTGATGATGCCATGCACACTGAACCCAGCAGCTGTAATTAAGAGGTCATGTGTGAAACTTTTATAGAGTTTGCCCTATGCACCGGCATCTTGCCGCAATGTGAAAACACCTCCGCCCACTTTGAACAATGTCCCTCAGTTCCCTTAATCTCTACTCTGATACTATTCTTTGATGCAACACTATTTGATAGAAAATTGTTCATGCCCATGCCAACCTCACTGCCACAGTTAGGTTGTAGTATAAAAAAATATAACAATTAATTAAAATGTTATACTAGAATTTTTTTGGACCTAACCAAAACTAGAGAAACCAGGGTTATAATTAAATGTTATATTTTTGCTCTTTCACAGTGTCCTTTGTCGCAATCCCTTTTATATCTGCCACTGGAGTCACAAAATGGACATCAACGTCAATCCATCTTAGTCCTATCCCAGGGGTATCTTAATGGCCCAGGCCTAATCCTGGACTAAGGCCTAGCAGCAGGGCCTTTGGCAAAGTTTAGACTGGAACATTCACTAGTCCCCCTTTCACAAGCCTTAAAACATTCAAAGCCTTCTATTTAGAGAGAGCAACTTTTGTTAGTGAACAAAGAGCCAACCAGAGGTACTTCTATGAAGCGAGCCCGTTCAAAATCAGATTATTTCCACTCAGATCCCCCTTTCTTCATCTGTCAGTTAACTATGTAGTGTCTTTTGTCTCTTTGTGAATAACCCATTTCACTACGATGGCCGGTGGATGTGTATTGCTGCATTTATTGCTACATTTATTCCTAAAGCAAAGAAAGAAGCATATTTTCCCCCCTACTCCATTTTTTTTTTTTTCTTTGAAGAAATCTGGGACACATGCCCCTAAGGAACGCAAAGTGCTTTAATTTATTCCCACCTTTTCTCTCTGGCTGCCATCTCCAAGGCCTCTTTCTATGCCCAGAAGTGATTTGTTCAGGCTGGACCATCAAAGCAATTATTGTAGAGGCCCCGCTTTCCTATTATGAGGGGAGATGACTGACAACAGTGGGACGGTTGAGGGTGGAGGGCACTTGGCTCCAATTTATTAGATCTGAAAGCTCTTTCCTCATTGGCAGCACTGCAAATAGGGATACATAAACAAAACGCATGCGGTAAAACATTGCTGCTTTTCAATTACAATATCAGTCATTGTCAGCTCCTCATCCGCCGTGCTCCGGGTGACTGATCGGGCCATTTAAATAGGTCAGGGCACGGCAGACATGCTAAGTGAACGTTTGGGTCAGATGTCAGATCTTGATATAATTAATGTAGCACACAAGAGAACAGGGGCTCTTCTTTGGTAAGGATCTGCTCCATTGCATAGACAGAAAGTGTGGCGATTAAAAAAGTGAACCAATGGGGGTTTAAGGCACCACAAACATGTTCTCTCTTTAAAGTAACAAAGGCCAACGGCCCCCATAAGGAATGACGCATGTGTACAAACATGGGAACGGACCGAAGACGGGATAGTGTGAGAGTTTAGACAGTGAAGTTAAATGAAGCGCTGTTGAAAGACATGGCATGAAGCAAATACCTCTCATGGATTTGTGCTCCAATGGCATCGCCTTTAATAAAAGCCCTTCTCCCACCGACTGCTTCCTTTCTTCAATTATTTAGGATTTATAAGCACAAACCATCTATTCTGTTACTAAAAGATCCCGTAAAATATGAATAAGCACCCCATCAGCCTTATCGACAGCCATAAAAGTTTTACAATAGGCATACAAAAAATCCATCCTTCTGACAGCAAGTTAGTACCACTGTAAACATATTAATGAAAATATCTAAAGAGGAATAAGATAAGCCTGTAAAACTCAAGTTTACAACATGCAGCTCCAGAGATGTTTTTTTTTACATGCTTTTAAGCTAATCAAAACGCATAAGAAGTGCAAATGAGTGTCCGTATGCGTGTTTCTACCTGTCACCGCATGAACGGAGGCTGATGTGAGTCCATGAGTTCAATTAGTAGCATTTCTCCTAAGTGCAGCCACCTCCAGGTTGCAATGTCACATACAGAGACGGTTATACCCTATTAAACAGCACGCACACATGCCTCCGCAGGCACAACCTTCTCATTCCTCAGCCACTGTGCAGTACAATGGGGAAAAAGGTGACCTGACCCAATGAAGAAAGTGCATCTGCTGGGAAAAGAGCTCTGTACTTGAGGTAATGTAGTGCATCGCTTCATCCTGCAGTTATTTTCCCCACCGGGGCAGAGAGGTTACTTAGCCACACCGATTCTGGCTGATTCACTGTCCATGAACACCCTGCCTTGTGTTTCTGTTGCACAAAGGCCTCACGCTTGCATCTACGCTGCCTTTTCCTAATCCGCCGTTTCTGGAGACTGGGTTTGTTCAAGCCCCCTGTCTATTTTTAAACCCACACATTAGTCATCTCTTATGTGGGAGCCACACAACATAGTAATTTATGGAATTCATGAATACCAAAGGTGTCTCTTGAAGGTTTGCTGCAGTTGTTTTCTTTCTTGTTTATGCCCCTTTGTATTTTAGAACAAACGAGACAGCATTCTGTTCATAGTTTATGCTGCTCAAAAGCATGGATATCAAACCATCGGATTGGTTTAATGCAGAGTCTATATTCCATTTAACACAAACAAATAGTAGCTTGGTCCTCCAAACATTCACTGAGTCATTTAGCAAGCGGTCTATCAAGTCAGCGAGTTCAACGAGCCAACAAATAAGGCACAAAGATAAATACTGGCTGAAACCCATAACCTTTGATTACTGAGAATATTCACCCATAGCTATGTATTTAGCATATGCCCAGCTCAGGGCTCTGAGATCACTTACAGGGGGGGTTGAAATGATGCCAGCTTGTATCCTCTTACTAACCTCTGTGGCCTGTTAAACAAATTTCAGACTACTTAGTGGGAACCTCTTGACCTACTTGAAAACGTCATGGTCTGCAAGAACATTAATGAAATTGAATTTGAATAAAATAAAAGCTCATTTGCAATTCTAGAGAGCACTTGGACGCCCCCGTTAGAGTGGAACTTCTCTTGATCAATTACCGTGTCTGCAGTTCACTGACACTTATGCTCTTAAACATTTACTCTCAAACAGAAAACGGCGGATAAATGGTACATGTACATTTATCCCTTGCTGGGGAGTAATCTGACTCTGTTTTCTTTGCTCTCAACTAGGGGCAAATGTAGCTGAAAAATTTCTGCATTATAATTTTGCATAGTGTTTATTCATGAGTTTCACTTTAGAGCAAACCCGCTGTAAACATGGTTAATGTCAACACTGCTTGGGATGGGGAGAACATCACAATATTACCCTTAGCTCTGCACTATAGATTCAAGCAAGGAAAACACAAACAATGCACATTGCTTTTTGAAAAGATTTTAACATAAAGCGGGCAGTTTAATCTCATGTCAGTTATCACACACAGTTTAATCTCATGTCAATCTTGAGTGCTTATAGAGTGCTATTGCATCCTTCATATCTCAGAAAAGTCTATAGTTTTATCACATTTATAAAAGAAAGATACGCTTTACTGAGTCTTTCTGAATAAAACCGAGTGGCTGAAGGTGTATCGTGTCAGCAGAGCTAAAAAGTCAGGCTTTTGCTTTAAGAGCGTCTGAAAGCTGTGACATCCTAAGAAAATGGTAACTGAATATATTTTATTGCTTACTAATATTTTACTTTTATTATTTTGCCGTAATTTTTAAAAATTGTAGACTACATGTGGGAAAGTGTGCTTTCCCACATGTATAATATGGTTCATTGATAAATTATTTATACGCAATCATGTTGTTTACTTGATGTCCACTTACACACAGATAGCCAACACACAGAACGACATTTGAAACAGTTTTACTCACCGCCTGCGGTTACAACGCGTGACTGTGAATCTTTATCGTTGGGACCGATCAGCATTAGACGATCAGCAAATCCGGAGTTGAACTAGGCCTTGTCTATAAAACAATCATCACTGAAACGTAGGGAATAAACTGAACAGGGTTGTCTAAACACACTTCTTTGGTGACATTGTCGATTTTGTGACGCCCTGGCCTTTTTGGCAAAGAAATATTCCATCAAACATCCAACTTATTTTTTGAAACGTTGTCCATGTTTTTGCATGGGAATCCAAGTGTAAAAACAGTGTAAAAAAACTCAGTATGCATGACATAGCTTTACACCCCCCTTTAAGAAATATATAAAGCCTGGACTTCTCTAAAACAAGATTGCCATAAAAGTACAAGTCAGCATATTTTAGACTCAATCTCAATTGTTTACACATAAAATATGAAAAATCTTAGGCCAGACTTGATGCACAGAAAAACATTCCCTATTTAGTGGTATTGTGAACTGAATAAAACACTGGCTATGTAACTTCAGGTTAATTGAGTATAAATGTGTCTAATGTGTCTAGAAAAAAGGCACAAGATGCATTTCACATGCTCTTGGGTGACTGGTAAAAGTGTGGAGGTGTCATTTCATTTGCTTTTTAAGCGTTCCAGTGCGATTGCATGAGGACTAATATAGTGTGGGTGAGTTTTTCTTTCTAAGTAGACTAAATGTGGATGCTGTGAAAATGAAAAACAATTACAATGACACATGTTGCACACAAGTTGCATCACTTTAGAAATGATGAAAACCTAGATATGATTAGCTCCAGGGAGGTAATAGAGAGCATAAGAAATCTCCACGATCATTGACTCTGGTTTGTACTTTTAAGTACTTTTAAGCACATATTAAACTTTTAAAGGTGATGTGTGTGATTTATGCATGTTAAAATACTCTTCTATTCCAGATTTGTAAGCACAGACTGTAAGCGAGCAATTTGTATGATTCCCCTTCACTTTCGAGCACTATCAAGACAATATTGAGAGTTTAGCCGCGTTTCCACCACAGGAACTTTACCCAGGAACCAGGAACTTTGGGTGGTACTTCGTGTGTTTAGACCGCAGGAAACAGGGTCTGAATGAAGTTCCGGGTAAATATTTCCCCCTCCAAACGGCCCTGCTCGTGAGGTAGTACTTTTTCAAAGTTCAGGAACTTTCGAGGGCGGGACTAGGGCGCTGAACATGCTGATTGGTTTAGCTCACGCAGCCTTTTATTTCAACCGGCATTTTTAAAAGTTTTTTGCGAGGTTCGGTCTACGTTCAGTAAATATCAGTCTTGCTCTCTGTCTGATGGCGCGCGTTCATCTCAGCCATCACACGTTCAATGTCCGTAATAGCTGATAATAATATACGTTGTCATTTTAAATCTAGCTTTACAAGCTTTCTGAATATGCTGCTGAATCTGCATATTAGTGCTCTTTTCGGTCGTTGTTAATTACCTCTTTAGTAAACCTATACATAACCAGCAAAAGCAGCACAGCTTGAATCTCTTCCATACGCGTTATTATTTTTTTTACTGTCTATTTTTCACCATGTAAATGACCTGACCGATTACTTTTAAGTGCGTCCTTACATGACGTGATGGCACGCACTGCGCTCATGTTGAAGAGAGGAAATTTCATTTTTCTGAGGGGTAAACTTTTTTTTCGTAAGTTATGAAGATAATGTTGGAATAATGACACAGCGTATATTGCCCCAGGCAGTTTCTACTTTAACTGCGCCTGACAGAAGAATTTTTTTTTTCTGAGATGATAATTACACTTTACAACAAATAAATAGCTTATATAGTACTGTATTAGTCCTGGTGGCCGTTAAGAGTTGCTATGGCTACAGTTAACACATTCCAGCTGCTGGAGAAAACAGCGTTGACATTTTTGATGCGGCAAAAATGCGTGCAATCCTACATCACCTGACTTATTTGCCTAATCTTCTCGGAACTTTATTTAGCGGTGGAAACGCAGACAATTGCAGGTCTGGGGGGAGAAAAGTTCCTGTAAAAAAGTTGCTGATACAAATTGTTCCGGGTAATTTTGGTGGAAACGGGGCTTTTGGGGTGAAAATGTGGTTGACCAACCAAACAACAGGGTGATGCGAAATGACATACTTCACCTTTAAGTAAGAGTATGTTAAACAAAAATGTTTGCTAAACTATTTGTGTTGTGTCGCTTTTCAGGTAAAGATGACAAGAACACAGCGTACAGTGAAACATCTCAAATTCCTCTGAGCCAGAACAGCAAGAAGGAGAAGGGCACTAGAGCAATGAAACCAGTGGGATTAGTGCTAAGTAACTAAATGGGCCATATCACTTTTCCATTACCAGAGAGGAATAGGTATTTGAATGGCTAAAATCTAAATGAAAAGGTGGAGCACGGCTTTGCGTGGCTGTTCATTCAAGTGTAAATGTTGCACACTGTTCATCCCTCTTTTTTAGCAAATGGAAATTTGCAGTCACATCTTTGAGCTCCATCAATAAATAAACCAGACGCAAATAAACAAATAAATAAATAAATATGAGACGAGTCGCAAATGGGCATCTGTCAGCATTAGTGATAGAGCGATGTCAGCCAGGATCACGCTTCACTTGATGGGGAGTGCCAGTGCGAGGGAAGATTCCTGCTGATTGCATACACACACGCATACGCACACACAATTCCCCTGAGATCAGCTTTTGACCAGACACACACAAGCCTCTTCTGCTTTATTCAAGCTCTGTCTGTTTCTTTCTCTCTCTCTCTCACATGTCCTCCTCCCTCTAGCTTGGCTTCCAGATTTTGCCCTCTCAGTGCTTTTGGCTGCGCTCTGCCACTCTCCTTACATTATCTTTTGTTTTTCACAAACTAGGTAGTGTTTCTCAGTTTTCTTATTCCCCAACTCTCTCTCTCTCTCTCTCTCTCTCTCTCTCTCTCTCTCTCTCTCTCTCTCTCTCTCTCTCTCTCTCTCTCTCTCTCTCTCTCTCTCTCTCTCTCTCTCTCTCTCTCTCTCTCTCTCTCTCTCTCTCTCTCTCTCTCTCTCTCTCTCAGCTGTGTGTCTTTGTGCTGTGTCAGTGCTTTGAAAGCCACCAGTCTGATGGAATTTCTGGTGTGTCCCCACAGTTATGTGCCATCATCAGCTTCTGCGCCATTCAACACATCTCTGAACTGTCTGGTCCCTCAGGCAAGACAAGCAAAACCACTAAAGCTAACACTAGCATTTCATATTATAACTATTAGTAATGAAATGTAGAAACATTGTTTGTGGTAGTTTATATATCATGCTATTTACATATGATTATGTTCAAAATTTGGAAAACTCAAAATGGAATTAAAGGCAGTGACATGGCCAGGAAGGAGGTTAAAAACACTGGATTAAAATGAATGACCCTACAACAATATGGTCATCCTCATAATAATAACATTACCAACCCTGTTTTAAAGTCATTCATCTCGTAACACTTCAAAATAAGGCTACACAAAATAACAATCAAAAAATATAAAAAATATATAAAAAATAAAAACAAATTAATGAATACTAATACAGTAGTGTATTTATATTCTAACATAAACGTTTGTTTATAATGTGATTAACAGCGAGTAATTGACAGAACTAAAATAATACTAAAATAACACTTTTAATCTTGTTTACCATTAATTTATATATCTACCAATTCACTTTTAACATGTCATGCTGCATAAATAACTAATAACTTATAAACATAAATTCATGTTTGTTCACAGTACCTTACCATTAATTTATTGCAAATAAACATGAATTAGTTCACTAACACTAACCTTTGATTTGATAAAATGTTTGTTTATTGCTATTTCTTGCATTCACAAAACATTATCCTCAATGACAATGATCACCCCCACATTCCCCACAATTAAAATACTTAATTAAAAAGATTTATATATATTTTGTTAAATGTTTATATTTTAAATGTATAAAAAAATTCCATCAGGTATTCTTATAAATATATACTAGAAGTCACCAGGGGCAGTGTGGAGCTCAGACAGTGCTTCAATTCTGCATGACTGTGCTGTCCAAAGTTTAACTCTACATTCAGCTGTGACAGGTCACATTTTATCAGACAAGAACACATCTCTGGAGTACCATCATATACAGAGTATCATAGTGCTGAGCTGTTTTAGTGAATGAACTCGTTCCATGATACTTTGACTGCCCAAACATTTGAGCTTCAGAAAGTAGGGGAGAGCAGGGCACAACCTAAAGCTTTCAGTTTATGTAAATCCACTTGGGGTTCAGAGTATTTATTTATTTTTATTCCACATTAATTGCACACATCAGTAATGTGGTTTTGTTTCTTTAATACAGTGAATATGTAAGGAATAATCCACAGCTAGCCATGCATTAAAGGATTTTAATGCACAATGTGTAAAAGAAGAGACGCAAAAATGAAAATTCTGCGATTAATTACTTACTCTCATGCCGTTCCAGACCCGTAACACCGCAGGTCATCTTTGGAACAGCGCCGAAGCTTCATGAAGCTGTGTTTTGAAATCAGCTATCACTATACAAGTCGTTATTTAGTTGTTGTTGTTTTTTCGCACAAAAACTATTCTCGTCACTTCATAAAATATTGTAGAACCACTGTAAGGAGATTTTGTAACGACGTCTTTAGTGCCTTTAGTAGAAATGTCATTACTCTAATTGAGGCCTTTCTGAGACAATGAATTTCAACAAAAATACTTTAATTTGTGTTCCGAAGATTAACAAAGCTCTTACGGGTGTCGAACGACATGAGGGTAATTCATTACAGAATTTTCATTTTTGGGTGAACTAACCCTTTAAAGCTACACTGTGTAACTTTTTTAGTTTATTCTTATCTAAAAACACTTAGTTCTTTCAAAAATATATGTGCTCATTAATGTATATTTACTTCTTTCAAGTAATAAAGTATTCTCGTAAGTTTATAATATGCCACTGAAAATACATACGGGAGAGGGGTTCGAATGCTGGTCGCCATGTTGCCCCTCCATCTTGAAAGTACATTAGCCAAAGAGGGACATACCCGTAAATTCAAGCTTCACCTTTTGCATTTTAACACTCAATGGCACCGTGTCGAATGTGAAGAGGGGGATTGCCATGTTAATCTTGGACTAAATCAGCCACCGTAGGAGTTAGAACGAAATTCAGAATTGAGAGGAACTGAAACTATTATTCACTGGACGGTCATATACCTTTTCACCGCTAGATGGGGGAAAATATCACACAGTGTAGCTTTAAGTAGGAAATTAACTTTTGCTACTGTAAAATAAATGTTCAGTGATATATTCCAAAATTCCAAAACCGCGGAACGTTTTTCAATGAATGAGTTTCGATGAATCTATATATATATATATATATATATATATATATATATATATATATATACCCAACATTGGGCTTGACTAAATATATTCCTTACAGAAAGCATAACAGAATTTTTTTCTCTATTTCAGTGAAAGGGAAAATAAAGTACAGTACTTTGACAATTTGACAGTAATTCAGTCAAATTGGCATTGTGTTTTTTTGCCTGTGGCATGTACATGCTATTGAATGAATTAAACACAAACTTGTATTGCACACTAGTCAAACTCCACGGAGACAGGGGACATGAAATGAGCTATGCTGCACTCACACAGTTCTCCACACCTACTTATTACATACATCCACATCTGCAAATGGAGAGGTAAAATATTCATTTCCATTGCAGACCCTGACAGATCCCAGAGAGTAAGGACACACAAATGACACACAGGCACTCTTCATCCGCTATTTGTCTATGGTAATAGACACCTCACACAGGGAAATTGTGGGGTGTGCCACCAAAAAAGGCATTAAAAGCAAGCGCTGTCCTTTATTCTTCTCTAGCAGAAGCAAATTCCTGCTGAACACAGCTTTATTTAGGCCTACGCTGATCGTTATTGGAACGCTCCCTCTTTAATTCATCACGTCTATGGCTTAATTCACCCTGCCGAGGTTTTCGACTGCGAGCGTCCCTTCAGAGTATTATCAAACTAATATTTTAAGGATGGGAGAAGTGGGGGCTGTGTTTAAAAAGCTCATTGGGCCTGATTTGAGAGACACAGCTTTCACTTTTTCACTTTTGTTTGAGTTATGGCTATATTAAGAATGTCTCAGGCTGGGAGTGAAATCAATTCCGTATTGAAAATATGCAGGGCTAAAATCAGATCAAACTCTCAATTATGCGCTGCTGTGGGATTTTTGCCTTGGCAAATTGATCCAGTATTGACAATTAGCACTTACGGTGACCTTTCATAAGGGCCATTTGTTTATGCATTACATAAGTGACTGAGAAAAACAACAACAACACCAACAACAAAACACAGGTAACACCCAAATGCTTCTTGTTTTTAGTCTTAGTCTTCAGTGTCTACACACATCAATTGGAGATCCCCTCATGCTGGTGGAGAAGGCTGTGGACAAAAGTAGCTGAGCCTGAGGTCCTTTATGGTGCTGTGCAATTGACTTCCTCTTGAAAGGACTGTCACCGGGAACCGACCTGGCCTTCTTTGCACACACACAGAGCGCGAGCTCCTCACATCCACAGCTGACGCCGTGCGCTCAGTGTGAGGGTAAAAAGCAGTCGCATGTTTCTTTTTAGCAGACTTTAGAGGTCGAAAGGCTTTTGCGGGAAATCAAATGGCTCAGTCTGACACGTATCGACAAAAGGAGAAAGGAGCCACTCAGGACCATAGCGTTTCACCAAGATCTGATTTATTCTTTAAGAATAGATGTGTGTCACACGGTCAGCTTGTTTAAGTGCCTCGATAAAACGTCCCATCAGATATATGCACTGTGGCCGTTCAAACGCTACATAAAATCCTCATCTTTATCTCTATCATGGTTCCTCACCTGTACCGATAGATGACCCTCGCAGAGTCCTCCGATCCTCTCTATCCATCTAAACTTTGACAGAGCACATCTTTACTTTCGGATTTAAACTTTTTTCCCCCACAATTTTTCTCATCCCCGTTCCATGTGACTCCACACTTTCTTCTGAAGAAAAATATCCTTATCTATCACAAGCAGGTGATAAGTCTCAAGAAAGCATCACTGTGCAGCAGTTCTTCTTATTGATATCTGGAATCTACTAAGTCATCCACGCCATTACAGAGTGCACTACCCTCTGGTCCCTTCAGCCCTGAGCAAATCACGTTAGCCCTTCTACCTGCAGGAGAGCCCTGGGGTGAGCTACATGAATAACATCTATCAACACCCTGAAGTGGAATGCTTGAGGTTTGGGGAAGTGGGGATCTTGGCTGTCAGGCGAAAAGTGTTACAGACAACACTATCTAACTGATGCGGGTGTGAGAGTGAAGATAAAGTGTGTAGGTGGCTGGTTTGGTGCATGTAAAAAGGAAGTGGAGGGATCAGGGATTAATTGCTGAGGGATTTGCAATCACCGTTTTGGGTTTATAACAAGAAAACACTGATTAATCGTTGCGATAACAAAAGATGTGTTTCTGTCAATATAGCAAGGAAGCAATATGACAGCAAAAACAATGGGGGAAAAGACAAGCATGAGGTACAAAAATGGTCTTGATTCATTAAGAGACAGAGGTAAGGAACAAATTATGGTGAGATCATTTACTATGTGACAGGGTAAGGGAAGAAGGAAGAAAAAAAAAACTTAATCTTTGTCCGGCATACGTATTCTCTACCGTCTTCCTCCTGTCTTTCTCATTTGGTACCTCACAGATTCATCCCTTTTCTGCTTTTAAAATTTCATGAGTGAAAATAGGTAATTTAATCTTCATTAAACATACAAGGCTCACTTTCTCTTTGGCCTGGGTGAATTAACTAGTAGATCAGGGGCAGAATAGACACTGGGGTTCAAATTCCATAAACCTGGCATGCATTATATCGTCACATCTGTTTTTAATAAACCATTTCTCCACAAATCAAAGTCAAACAGGAATCCCTGAACCCAAAGCAACTTTTGATGACCAAAAGAATGAAGGTGAAAGCCCAAGAAGGGAAGGTCAGAGGTTTTAATGACTTGGAAAGGCAGTAAATAAATAAAATTGTCTCCCTCAAAAATCTGATTGATGTGCCTTTTGGGATGCCCCATATGAAAGAGCTACTCAGCCTGTGGCTTTCATCTGTGACCAGAGAAATTGATGCCAAGGATGTATGAGCAGCTACCTGTCTCTATCCAACAATCTCCTAGAGTACCCTTGGCATTCAAACAGAATATTTTTTGTAGTGTGTATAGTGGCCCTGCGGAAGGCTTCATCACAAAATATCACTTTCAATGTTACCTCTGAGATCAGGGCAGAGCTTTAACACAATATTATATTATAGAACAGTACCTTTTTGCTCTACAAAGAACCTTTAGTACAATGGACAGGTGCTTTGGATATTAAAGGTTCTTCATGGAACCATACACCCTGCCAAAGAACCATTTAAGAGCCTTTATTTTTAAGAGTGTGCAATAGTATGGAAAATGGTTCCCCACATCTATTTGGTTACAAACATTCTTCAAAATGTATTATTTTGTGTTCAGCTAAAAAAAGAAATCCATACAGGTTTAGAACAACTTAAGGGTGAGCAAATGATGAAAGAATTTTCAATTTTGGATAAACTATCCCTGACAAAGAATGGCATCACAAGTGTTTCTCTGAACAAACCAACAAGATAAACCGGTAACAACTGAAGCCCATTAAACTGCAGTAAAGTCACAGAAACAGTGTGATCCTTCGCTAAGCCCCGCCCTCCTTAGTTACTGTTGCTACGCCTGACAAGCTTTCACGCCTGGTACATTACAGTATGTATGCGCCGGTGTCAGACATTCTCAAGGAGATAATTAGTCATTTTTGTCAAACAGGTGAAATATCTGAGAGAGCAAGACAAAAGGGACTGCAGTATGCATTCGAGGGATATATCCACAACATAATATGCAACCAATTAGACAATAATTTCATGAAAAATGCAGCTAAAGCCTATAGGTCCCAGCACAAGCAGCAGCTGCCTCATACACTGACCATTCAAATGGGAAATGCACAAATTGAGGAACAGCTATGTTCATGCACAGCAGTTTAAGTGGAAATAATCTAATATTTATAAATCAAACAGCTTATCCATAAATCTTGTGGAATAAACACAAGCCATTAGCCTGACCACTTTGTGACAGCAACATTCTCCCACTTATATTTTTAGTGTGCCATGACACTGCGCACATGTTGTGGGTCTAATCTACGCCTTGGAAAACAGGCCTTCGAAAGCTCGACAGACCTTCTGCACCTAGTTTTGGCTGCTAAGTCACAATTGGCTAGTGGCAGTTTTCAGGCGTGGCTTAGCAAAGGGTCAATTCATGCTATTGTGTAAGCACCACATCTTTGTTATTCTATTGTTGATGTTATTCTATTGTTGTCAAACCTAGGCATACTGACAGTATTTATATAACCTAATAGCAAAATATAGGTCAGATGTGAACAGGGATCCTGCATTAAATCGGTCTTGCAGACATCTTTTTCTTCCCCTGAGTTTTGAATTTACGCTATTCAAACACTATAAATAACAACATATCAAATGGATTACCTATTTACTGCATCTGAACTGAAATGGCTGCATGCTCATGGTTGTGTTTCTATGTTACCCAAGTAAAAAGGCAGTCTGCTGCCCTAAGGCTGTAACACACTGACCTACATCAATGCACCAGTGCTTTAGAGTCTAATTAGTAGAACTTGTATGCCTAGCGTTTGTCATGTTTGGCTGGTTTCTTGATTGTTACATGCATGATTAATGCAACTATACTTTAAATGCTAAATGACTAAATCATTTGACTGGGAAACATTAACATCCTATTTTGTTAAGGATCTTGACCAAAAATTACGTATCTATTGATGAAAATGAGGTGTACCGATTTTTGGTCAAGATCCTTTATTGACAATGCAATGCTCAAGAACTCTGTAAAGTCTCCTCCAGCACATCACAAAGACTTTCACTGACTATTGCCAATGTGTGTCTATGAGGGTTAAGTTTGGTCCTCTTAAAAGCTCAGTCAAACACTGATCTTACAAACGGCCTTCAAGCTCCACTCAGGATCAGGTCACTGAATCAGAAGCCCAGTAATAACATGTACAGAGTCAGACCCTGCTGATCCAGACATTGAATTCATACTGATATATTCTGAATGGTTCATGTAGCATATCAGTAATACAGCAGAAAGCTACAAGATAAAACATATTCACTGACATCATAAATAATGTACATATTCACCAATGGGTTCAGTGTGGTACTGCTTTTCACAGGCATTTCTATAGCGGTGCCATTCACAGGATTGCAAAGCATAAAGGTGAGGGGATTCTGTGTCATGCACACATTAATAAATCATTCAAGGCATATAGAATATAAGAAACAGGCATACACACACTTTAAAGACCCTTACACAGACACACACATACACTTCTGAGTAAGACTGTGTGCAATAAAGCTCTGTCATAGCAATTCTAAAATAGGCCAGTGCAGAGAAAGGCTAAAGAACCTTTTAAAAAGGGAGCATTTTGGTGTTCTGTGCATGGGTTGACAATCAAAAAGAATGGCAAGTTTTATAGGAAGAGCAAAAAGGGAAAATAAATCCATGAATGGAAATTAAGACATGTGCGTGCTGCCATGCTACATCACTGTAAGGGTGCACTAGTTAGGTCATCTACTGCAGGATGGCTAGCACAAGGAAAAACTAGCCTGAGCTCCGACAACTGGAAAGGACAGAAATGAGCCACTGATTGAACTCCTAAATCAGAACGTTGATTCACACTAAATTACCTAATACCTAATAAATATGAAACAAACACAAATCACACTATCTTAGATAATCATCAGTCAACGAACAGATGAAATCTTGCTTGGAGTTATTTCTAGGGCTTTGTGTGAACAATGGAGGGGCCTTGGTGTGAAAAAGGTTGAGAACCGCTATCTATACGCTTTTCTGCATTGTATAGTACATTATGTCATTTTTACTGTGATAGTCACCTGCTATATTTACATTTTAGTGTACACAATATTTATATTACTTGTCTTGCACATTACTTGTTCCATCTGCACCACTTAAAACTGTCACAATCACTTTTTGAAATATTATTATATTCCTATTTTAAATGACATGCTATTATTATATTATTATATGCTAACTCTGTTTCAGCGGAAATGTGGCGAGATTAAATGACAAAAAGTAATCTAAAGAACTCACTACTATGCATTTTGCAAGCTGTTTGAACTACTTGATATCTATATCTGAAAAAAAATAAATAAAAAATAACCATCAAAAAAACTACTTGACCAGGCTCATTTAAAAATTGGGCATAATTTGGATCGAGTTAGTAAAAACTGGATTCTGATATTCAGTTACAATTAATTATAAAAGTCTGATTTCTGCCTGCCTGTCTGAACAAAGCCCAAGAGAGATCATCTACACTACACATCCAGTTGTGGAGCTCAGTATAGAATGTATAGAGTTCCATCCAAATGTCTTTTTATTTTGGGCGATAAGCAAGTGTTATGGGGGAACAGCAGGGCAAGTGGGGTAAAAATAGGTTCATTTTGTTACCATGGTTAGCACCCGGCCACCGAGGTGCAGAACAGGAAGGACTTTGATCACCTGCAACAATGACGAAGTAGAAATTGACAGAGAGAAGAGAGAGAGTGAGAGAGAAAGAGGGAGAGGCGTCAAATAAGAGGTATTTCAGGAGTTCGTAACCAATTATCCACTCTGAAACTCTCAGTGTTGTCAAACCTCAGCCCACACACTCATCAGGAAAAGAAAGAGAGAGGCTGAAAGAAGAAGAAGAGAGAGAGAGAGAGAGAGAGAGAGAGAGAGAGAGAGAGAGAGAGAGAGAGAGAGAGAGAGAGAGAGAGAGAGGACGAGCGACACCCAGTACAAGAAAGCGAGCGTCAAGGAAGAGACTGAGTATGAGACAGAAGGGAAAGAGCACTGGTGAGGTTTAATCTACACACTCTCTTCTCTCCTAAATGTCAGTCTTATTCAAACAGATGTCAGGGAGACTGGGCCACAGAGCTGGATGGAGTAGGTGAGCTCTGAGCATGCGGCTCTGTCTTCCTGGTGGCGGACGGCTGGCAGGCTCTGTCAGGGGGCATCGCTTGGGGGCTTCGCAGCCCTGCTGAGTGGGAGACAGGTTTGATACAGCACGACACCTTACTTATTCATGCCCTCTTATTAGACCTCAGCGCTGACACAAGGGATCATGGGAAGAACTTTTTTGTAAGACAAGATAAAGTAAAGCCAGAAAAATAGTACAGGGACAAATCAGTGCTGGTATATGGAGATTAGGTACATTTGATATAGCAACCTAAAGTTTCCTCCATGCATTTCCACCACAGAGTAGTGATGTCTTTTGGCATGTTTTTCTTATCTGGCTTTTCTAATGATGCTGAGGTTTTTTTTTTGTCAGTCTGTACACAACATATATCTCACTACATCCCAGGAGAATTGCTAATGACACGAGAGGGTTTTATGCACCGTAAGCATGCGTGGACAAGGACTTTGAGAAAAGAGTGACTTATTGGGGCCATCGTATGAGGCTGTTCTGGAAAGCTACGGCAGTTACAGACACTTGTCTGCCTGTCCTTGGCATTTCAATTCGACGTAGCACCTACAGCAGGTGGTCCGCTTCTCCTCCCCTGGGTCAGCGCGATTCATCATGGCAGGATGGAATATGTTAACATTAAGATTATGTTAAACTATCCTCTAAGGACTCAGAGTCCACAATCAATTTCTGTAATCAGTGACTTATAAATGGTAATGTGGCAATGAATCTAACATAAAAAAAAATGAATTTCAGAGTGGAGGCCTACAGAAGGGCAATAAACTAACAATAAATCTAATTTTACATGGTTAAAGGGATAGTTCACCCCCCCAAAATGTTCTCTTTCTCACTCTCACACAGATTTTTTGTTACGTGGAACATAAAAGTAGTTTTTTTGAAGAATGTACACTGCTGTTTAGAAGTATTTTTTTTTTAAATTCAGCAATGATACAATACATTGATCAAAGAAGACAGTAAAACATTTATAATGTTCAAATAAATGATGCTCTTTTGAACTTTCATGAAAGAATCTTGGAAAAAAGTATAACAGTTTCCAAAAAATAATATGTTTTTTGAGCACTAAATCAGCATATCAGAATGTTTTCTGAAGGATAATGACACTAAAGATGGGCATAATGGCTGTTGAAAATTCACCTTTGCCATTACAGGAATAAATTACATAAAAATATATTGAAATATACTATTTAAAATTGTAATGAAATATGTCAGTATTACTGTGTTTACTATATTTTGATCAAATAAATAAATGCAGCCTTGGTGAGCATAAGAGATTTCTTTAAAAAAATATGTATATGACCACTGCATTATATAAGTCTACTGAAGCCACACAATGGGTTTGTTTGAGGATACTTTTATGTAGTTATGCACATTGTATTGCAAAAAGGCTCTAGTGCACACTTATTTGTAGCTGCATTAAACAAACAAACAATAACAACAACAGTTACATACTTTATAAATGTCTCCTTGTGTATTCCACGCCAGAAAGATGATACAGATTTGTAACAAGAGGGAGAGTAAATGAGAGAATTTCCATGTGTGGGTGAACTATTCATTTAAAGGCACCTGGAAATGAAAGGCATGAGGAGGTGCCAGTATAAGCAGTCTTACCATTGCGTGGGGTTCGTTTCCTGCGGTCGCGGAAGGCTGCTCCAGACTGCAAGGCCTCCATCAGGCTGTCCATCACGCCCGTCTCGTCACCTTCTGTAGAAAGGACAAAGATGTCAGTCAGAACTCACTTTCATGTAGAACACATTCACATATACTCCAACTCACAAATACAGAGCCACACAGTAAACTGTGTGTGGGAGTAAAAAGAAAAGCAAAAACAGAACAGCAATAAGGAAAGGCAAATGGGGCAGAGGGCAAAGAGAACAACATGGCTCCCTAAATGCATGAATGCTTCGAGGCGGCGGCTAACATATGGAGAGGAGCCAGAGGATGAAAGTGTTCACTGATGGCCATTGACAGGTATTCGCTCTGTGGCTTGCACAGGGGAGCTAAGTGCTCTTTACCAAGATTTAGTGTTGAGTCGGTCAATACTGAGGCTTTTTATCATTGTTCGATGACAGTGGGATGTGCCTCAAAAACGGTCATGCCACCGAAGTGCAACGTGTCTTTATGGCAAATGGGGCTTGACTTCTAAAAGACAATGAGACAAGTGGCTCGCTCAGTGAAAGGACAAATCTCACAATACAATTTTGGATTTATTTGATTTCTAGTAGAATATGAAGAAATAAGAAACTCCTTTACCATCTAAAATTTTAATGACAAAATCCTTGAAATATGATGATTCTTTTAGCAACCTCTTTCTTAAAATACAGTATAAAGAAATTGACATATTGTCATATAATTAATAATACATCAATACATATTTCCTCTGAAATTAACTATGGCTGACACAATTAACTCTTTCCCCGCCAAACACGGAATTTTCCGTGATTTGTGAGAAAACGCTTCCAGCCAAAACCAGAATTTTACGTGTTTCCTCGTTTTCACTGTTAGACGCTTGGGGGTGCTATTACGCATCTTCTGAATGAGTACTGAATCTCCTGATCAAAACACACGCGAGTAAGCTGGAGTAAAACAAGTGATCGTATGTAAACATATGCATATGTAACATAACGTGATCATCATTAAACAGCTAATGAATCAAAACGATCTAATGTTAGTGAATGAAATGTGGACCCAGGATGAGCAATAGGTCTGTGCAAGCATTAGGGGTGTTGATGGACTCAATCTACTCGATCTACATCTGTGTTTGATCATCGCTCTGAATCTGATCTGGATCCAGAATTTCACAAAAACGCGATTTTCTCAGCTTTTTGTTCAAAATGTTGCTTTTTTTTATTAAACGTACCCATATTCAAGTGTTGATAAAAAAGGAATCCAAGAATCTAGAACTTTTTTTTTGTGTTGTTGTTTAAGAGAAGAGGGTCAGCTCTTTCTTTTTGACTAATTGCATGCTCAGATATTCATAAAACAAAATATTCTATGGGCTATTACATTTTGGTGAAAATGGTCAAAACCCCATGGCGGTGGCTGGCAACTTTTCTTTTAAAACGCTGATGGGGAAAAAGTTAATATAATCTTAGAAAATAAGGTACAAAAGCTGTTACTGGGGCAGTACCCTTTTAAAATGTACTAATATGTAGCATTGAGTCATTAATATGCACCCTTGCGGGGTGGAGGGTACCGCCCCAGGGACAACTTTTGTACCTTCTGAGAATGTACTGTATTTCCTTTACTTCCACTTGCAAAGTTTTCATGCATTTTTTTTTCATTGCATGAGCATATGGCAGAGAACATCCAAAGCATCGGTCAACGACGGGGTTCAGAAATAATCTCTTGGTCTTTTATCTGGGTCATCTATCTTTACCCAGCATTAATGAGACCAAGGGTCCCCACTATATCATAATGGTCCAGCAGAGGCATTATTTTAAACTGGAATCATTACTGTGACTTATTATTGCGTGTGGGATCATTTCATCAATTCTTTTGTGTACATGATCGAGTCGTTCTCTGGAAATATTTAGTGAATGGTTTGGGATTTCGACGTCTGCCTTGGCAGAGAGAAAACGTCTGTGGCGGAGATGCCGGTAGCTTTAGGCAGCAGTTTCAGGCGTGTTAATCAATCTTTTGTTTCCTCGCGCAGTCAAAGTAGATGACAGTCAGCAAATTGAATTTATAAAGAGGAAGAAAGTAGACACGGCTACATAATTAATTTCAGAAAATGCCACACACTCGCTACACTGAGGCAGAACTGCACAAGTGCATTTTCCGCTGGAAGCAGCAGCAGCAGCACAAGCACTTATACATGATATAACTGTACATATTAAACAAAGACAAAATATTATGATTAAAATGAAGAAATAAACAGTAGCAGTGGGATAAAATCAAATCAAATGATTTGTGCAAGCTTTTCAAGCTTGGCTCCAACTGTATCGTTTTATACTCGGCAACCTTACTTGAAAATCAAACAAGCGGTTCACTGTGTTTAAGAGCCACCCAGATTAAAATCAATCTAATTAAACTAGCTGTTCCAGAACAAACCAGAGCAGAACAAGCATGGCTTATCTCTAATTGCTCTTCTACACCTTGGCTGATAGCTTTGCTCATTGGTTTAAACCAGGGCACGCATCTCGCTGGCTCTTTCCACCGAGTGTGCCATTGTCCTCTGGAAGCAATAACAGTTCCTAAAGTAGCTGCATCTCAAAGTCTGCATCCCCAAAACACGTCCACATCCATCTGATGCCCAATCTGGGTGTCCAGGGGGCGGGTAAACATTTATTAGAGGCACCATGTTTCCGGAAACTTTTCGACAGCTCCCTCATTTCCTTCGTTTTGGAGACCTACACATCACAAGGGGCACCTGACACTTTGATCAATTTGTCCTACTTCTTGCTTGCTTAACTGTAACACAATTCATCATCTGCAATGGCTAGGACAGGAGAGCTGGGAAGGCTGGGTTCAGAGGATCTCAGACACGAGAAAGCAAAATTACTAAAACGGGAAACACGCTCCCAAGCGACCCATGACTACTCCATTAACAATGTCCTTTTGGGCCATGCTTCCACAAGAACCAGCTGGGCTTATGATCTCTCCACATGGATCTGAGAGGAATTGCCAGAGCATGTGGTCTACATTATTTTTCTGTCTCATCAGTGTGGGATGTATTAAGCATGAAACCAAAGTTTTTCTTTCCTTTTGTGTTTTGTTTCTGAGTGAAACGGCTCCTTGGACAAACAAATTAAATAAATACATTTTAAAAATAAATGGATTTGATTTAGTCCACTGGGAATTACACATGAAAAATCATTAAGTTGCTTTCTAGGTTGTGGGACAAGTCTGTGGCAAAACTCAAGTGTTTTCTGCATACAATAAAAAAATTAAATAAAAAAATAAGAAGAAAGTTGAAAGAGAGCTTTTTTTAAAAACTTTTTGGTAAGTGCCTATTACCAACATAATCAAATCAGAATTTAATTCATTTAAAGGGATAGCTCACCAAAACATTTGAATTACCCCATAATTTACCCTCAAGAATACAGAAGGCAGTCTGGTGGAATTTTAATAACTCTGATTTAACAATTATGCTTGAGGCTGATCGAATCACAAATGATGTGCACGGGTAAATCATTTACAAGTCAGGGACTAATGCTTAGGGACTAATTTGTAACCTGTATGTTACAGGTTAAATCCTCAATACAGGCAGGAAAAATGTAGATAAATGAATGAACATTGCTCTTTTCCAAATTCAATCCCCATGGCTGAGGTGGCCTTGACCAAGGCACCTAACCCCCAATCGCTCTCCGGGTGCTGCAGAAAAATGGCTTCCCACTGCTCTGGGCGTGTGTGTCTATTGTTTGCAGTGTGTCCTCTATTCACTGCTCCTAATGTGTGTGCACAAACTGGGATAAGTTAAATGCAGAGGACAAATTCAGAGTATGAGTTATCATACTTGGCCTTCACATAACTGTCACTTTATAATGCATACTAAAACACTGCATAAAACATGGTTTGGTACCCCAAAAAACAAGAACTGTCCATTTTGATTTCATGACACAGAATCTATTAAAAGAACCAAACAAATGGGAAACAGATGCCTAATGTAATATTTTTCAAGGAGCATATATGAGTCATCAATATATCAAGAAAACTGTAAGATGATCCAACATTGTTGTGCTCTATTTTGTTTTGCACCATGTTGACAAAAACCTGGGCAAAAAGTCAAGTAAACAAAACAACAACAAACAAACAAATATACAACCTTTTAAATACAAACAGATGATACAGCACACCTGCAAAAATTCAATAAACAAGATGTTGAGTAACTTTCATTTTAGAAATAGTTCCAGTTATTTTGTGTATGTTTGCTCTATTAATGAAAATAACTCAACACAATAACACTGTTGTGCATCTCTGAGCAACCTTGTATTTGTGGTTTTGTTTAGCCATTTTGACCTAAATTTTAACATGACTTACATTTGGTCAGCTGGTCTGATGGCCCTAGCCATGCTGGTATGATTTAAATGTGCACTATGTAGTATTTTTGCAATAAAATATCCAAAAACAATTAGGCCAGTGTTATATATTTTGTTCAGTTGAGTACTTACAATATCCCAAATATTTCCAACTATTTGTAAGTTGTGAGAAAATTGCTATTTTAACCAAGGTCTGAGGGAGTAGCCTGTCAATTGCGTCATATCTGCGTTAGCTTCGGCTTTTGGTTTTATTTGTCAGAAGCGCTTTACTCTTAGAAGTGTGAACGTGTCATAGCAGCTGCTGAACGAACGCACAGAATAACGTCACATCATCATTTTAAACACACTTAAATGTGTCTAATATGATAAACAGAGCTGCATTATCTCATACTCATGACCAGAGAAGCGGAAATAGTGCCGGCGCCCCGCAACTGTGTCTTGTCATCATAAAAGTCCTGCTGCCCGCGAGCCGTGTGTTTGCATAACAATCGCTCCAGCAGCCTTGCTCAGCTCCACAACACTCGGCCCTGTTCTGTGTCACACTACAGTAACACTAATAATCGCATCAATGAACTTGATTTCATGATATTCCACTGGCTGTGAGGTGAAGACCACGTCCCAAGATTCTGAGCTCAAACTTGCCGTCATCAAACTACATCTTTGTTTTGAATAGGCGCCATCTAGCGGATGGACAAGTTGCATAGTTCTCCTTTAAAGGGCTAGTTCACCCAAAAATTATTTTCATTAATTACTCACCCTCATTTCGTTGGACACCCGTAAGACCTTTGTTCATCTTCGGAACACAAATGATATTTGGACACAAATATTTTTGTTGAAAGCTGAGGGCTGAGAAAGGCTTCAGAAAGGCCTCCATTGGCATTCAGTATATTTCCACTCACAAGACCCATAAAGGCACTAAACACCGATACAAAGTCCATCTCACTACAGGGGCTGTACAATAATTTTACAATGCTACGAAAATAGTTATTTTGCGCTCAACAAAAAAAATCTAAATTACGACTTTATCCACCAAGTTATTGACGTGAGCTTGACGCATGTGCAAGAATATGATGCAGATCCGCCATTCAGATACATGACACAGAAAAGGAGTTCACGTCCGAGACCTACCCGGAAGACAATAACTTGGCGGATAAAGTGATTATTTTGATTTCTTTGCGGACAAAAACTATTTTCGTCACTTCGTAAAATTATTTTACAGCCACAGTTGTGAGATGGACTTTGTAACAACGTTCTCATGGCCTTTTATGGGTCTTGTGAGTGAGAATGTACTGAATGCCAATGGAGGCCTTTCTGAAGCCGTTCTGAAGCCATCAGCTTTCAACAAAAATATCTTCATTTGTGTTCAGAGGATGAACAAAGGTGTTATGGATGTCCAACAACATGAGGGTTAATTAAATAATTTTCATTTTTGGGTGAACTAACCCTTTAATGTGCCTTCTTTGTGCTTGGGGCATTAACATATTTATTCATTGTCAAGCTTTATTTCATATGTATTGCTGTATTTGTGCGTATAAATATTAAATGTATGTTTTCCATGCATGGAAAAAAAACACTTTGGAAAATGTGTTGATTATTGAATTACATTTTACATCAGGATAAAGTTATGATTATTTTCACTCTTTAGGCCATATCAGAGAAAATATATAATTATTGAGATACATACAATTAATATGAGAATTTTAGCCATATCAACAGAGATCTTTTTCAAAGTAATGCTTGAGACAACTAACTTCAGGAGCATAAATTCAAACTCTTCTAACAACTAGTCTTGTATCTGTATCTTCTCTGATGTCTGTATATATGCTCATATTTCTTTACTGTCAAGGTATCAGGTGGTTCGTTGTCCCCTCAGGCTTCTGCCAAATGTACCAGAATGCCCTGGGGCCCTGTTCAGTCTCTCCAATATATTTATTGGTGCACTATCACATTTTTAATTATGGGGATAACAAGCATAGCCCTCTGCCAGATTTGTGAAATTCGCACATCAGATTAGCTTCCCCAACAAGCACCCTGGCAGAGGGTAGGAGCTTATCTTCCATGGCACAGGGGAGGAGAGAAACAAAGTCAAGTGTCACAACGAGTAAGAAGAAGCAGTGGGGGAGAAGGGCTAGTGTGTTAAAGCACAGGCTTGTGTAGCTCACAGTGTTTGTGAGAGTGTGGCATAACAACATCTGGAGGACTGAGTCATGGAGAAGGACTGCCGAAGCGAAACTGTGCAGGTCGTAAAACCCCCATTGAGACACTCAACAGAGCGGACGGGCTGACATTTAATTATTTCTACAACGTATGCACGTGCACGCTTGGACTCGCACTCTCGCGCCCTTCTTTTCTCATGGCTGATATTGACACCGAGCATCTAATAATGCCTGTGTGCCACTGTATATGTAACTGAGCTTTGCTATAACACCGACTTTGCAGCAAATCATTCGAGATTTGGTGTATATGAAATCGCCCCACACACCACAGTGTTAAAAGAAGCAGAATCTGTTTTCATCTGCAGAGTCACATCGGCATGACCATAGTTCAGCCTGTTTAAGACAGAGGCGGGCTATGGATAAAAGGTTATGGTGATGTATTAATCATACATTAATGCCAGTCTAACACAGGCACTTAAAAGAGCCAAATGTCTTTTATGTCACTAAACTGCCTGTCAAATGCCAAAACCTGCTTTGAAAAAAATACATTCCTATAAATAAACTAAATGTAGCAATTTGACTAAAGAGATACTGAGATTAGCTAGAGAAATACAATATATCAGCTATGTTATCATTCAATTGTATTCAACATTCAATTAACGCTAACATTCAATTGTTAGAATTGTCATTCGGAATAAAGCAAAAAAACACCTTAAAAAAGAAAAGAAAATACATAATAATATTAAAAATTCAAAAAATGATCATGATTAAATAAAAAAATAAAAAATAAAAAATAAATTAATTAATGTTTTGTATTTACAAAAACATTAAATGTTACATTATATATATATATATATATATATATATATATATATATATATATATATATATATATATATATATATATATATATATATATATATTAGGGCTGTCGACGTTAATGCATGAGATTAATTAAAACTTGTTAACGTATTTAAATAATTTAACGCAAATAAATTACAGAAGTACTTCATCGCGCAGTTGATCATAAATGTCGGGAGTTTATCAATCACACTGAGCATTTGCACCGGTAAACCTGGTAGGAGGACATTACCATTCTAACTATTTAACCTGATTCTCTGTTTGTGAGTTTAAGCCGTTAAACTCTGGGAAAGTGTTAAGTGATCCAATCATCTAATTCATCCAAACAGTGCTAATGTAAGGCCAGGCTGATACACCAGAGAGAATAGAGACTCTGCTATATTTTGTGATTGCTTCTGAAAAGCGCAATTGTGGTGTCGTACACTAATCACGAGAAAATCTGTTGATGTGCCCGTGATCTCACGCAGCATTCATTCATTCGCGTTGTTTCCACACACACTCAGGAAGGATAATGTTTGATTTGTCATGTGTGAACTTTAGTGATGACCGGTTCGCGAATGAATCGTTCGTTTGAACTGATTATTTTTAGTGAATTAGTTCACCAAATCGGACTGAACCGTTCCAAACAGTTTGTGTCTCTACTAGTAAGCAAGCACTGATCCACACATTTAAGTTATTCACTTTTTGAGTCATTTACATTTAAATGTCCATTTTACATAACATGTCTAAAATGAAAACAATCTCGTTGTTGTTGCTCTCTACACATACTATACACTATGATTCATTCTTTAAAGGTTCTTTAGTAATGTTTTTTATTTTATTGATTTTTTATGGGTGTTTAGGTGTGTACAAATTTATTATATAATAGAATTATATGGACTCCTTATATTTGGTTATTTGGTTTCCTTTTGGAGTCTCCAATGATCCTTGAAGCTTGCAGAAAATACAGTTTTGTGTAATGTTTACTTTAGTTATTGTCAAATTATGACAAAATGAATGTGTTTAATAAGATAAATGGCAACTGTTTAATTTCATAATAACCATGCGATTAATCGCAGAAAACAGGTGTGATTAATCACGATAAAAAAAATGTATCTATTGACAGCCCAATTTTTATTTTATATATATATATATATATATATATATATATATGTGTATATATATATATATATATATATATATATATATATATATATATATATATATATATATATATATATATATATATATATATATATATATATATATATATATATAATTATATATATATATATATATATATATATATATATATATAAAAATCATACAAATAAATAGTTAAAAAATCATATATTGTGATTATGTCTCTCAATTAGATTGTCTCAACCTACAATGACAATTTCAGACCCCTCCATCATTTCTAAGTGGGAGAACTTGCAAAATAGCAGGGTGTTCAAATACTTATTTTTCTCACTATATATAGAACTATATTCATAAAATGTCACTGCATCTGTATTAGGCACCATGTCTAATTTCTACATTTCAAACTGAGCTATTACAACAATTATGCAGCAATGTCAACAAGCTCAGTTCATAAATTCAACCGGCTATCTGTCCACGGTGATAAACAAAAACAAAGAGAATTGATCGAGAACTCAATTTCTGTTGGTGCTCCTGAAGACGATTGCTCCAGGGAGGATAAAACACATACACTAAGACTTTTGCCTCTTAAATCCAAACAACAAAGATCTGTCCAGAGGACATTATATCTATTACTGTGTCCTCCCAGTGACCGGCCTACAGCCACAGACCCGCAGCTCTCATTTCCACATTAATAGAAGCTAAAAAGCATCTTGCAGCTCCCTGCTTGAAAAATATGAGTAGCATTGTCCCTTCTTGTCCTTCACATTTTTGGAAAAACATGTTAATCTGTCACCCTGGAGAAAGGCACCTGTGCAATTAACCTTGCGCATATGTGGTGAACAAAGCCCTGCGTCAAGGAGCCAGGTGCATTTTGGACTTGTTTCCTGCCTGCCACTCTTTGTCTGAGAGATTCCCTTTCACCGCAGCTGCAGAGAGTGCATTAGCAGCAAAGTCAACAGTCCTGCCGGTTCCAGCCTCGCACCTGTTATGAGGTGCTGTCTCTCTGGAGGGTCTGACACAAGATATGACACTGTGACCTGTCAGCTGGCCTGCTGGAGTGAGAGCTCCAAAGCACTCCGAGAGAATGAGCCCGGACTCAGGAGTAATGAAGAAGATGGATGTGGCACCAGACAGGCATTTTGGAGCGTTTGGCTGGAACAGCTTGATGTGAAAACCCACTTATGTCTGTGTGTAATTTAATTAGGGATGCTCACACATCCCCTCCTTAAGCGGGGCACTCCCTCTTTGACTTCACATAGGCGCCAGGGGGTCTAAGCCTTAGACAATGAGGAGAGGAAAAGGGGACCAATGAGATGTTGGTGTTTAGAGATGGCCAGAGCAGATAACTACTCCACCTAGCTTCTGTCTGTCCCTCGTCCATGACGCTTGATTGTCAGCTGGGAGGGAATGGAAGCAGATTTGATGGTGTCGCTATTTCATGAGCACCGCAAAGACAGAAACTACTGCGTCGATGCCCCGGATAGCTATATGCATGAATAAATAAAGAAACAGAAACAGAAATAAAGTGGACTGAAGCTGTACCGCTCTACATTAGAGGATGTCAGAGATGTTTGGTTTGGAAGGAGAAAAATTACAGAGCAGAAGGAAAAGGGAAATTGTAAACTCCAGGAATAGGTCTGGCTTTTAAGAGGCCAATCCATTTGCATATTCAGCTCACAAGGAGAAATAAAAGATAGCTGAGATCTGTCGTACGTGCTCCACATTTTTCTTGCCATCTTTCCATATGCTAATGAATCACCATAGTGGTTTATCTGGTTGGTGATGCTTAGTGATTGTTCCCTGCTCTCCTTGCCATCTGCTTGCTGAGATCACAGACCACATGAGCCAGGCTTATCTGAGAATACACTTCATAAATCATTGCGCCAGTCCGACACTCACTGTATCTTGCAAGGGATGAGACAAAAAGATCACTGTCTTTCTCGCTATAATGTAATCCCTATGTATGACAAACAAAACACCTGTGTTTAAAGAACTGTTGTTGTCCTTTCCAAAAACCATCATTAATTTTCTTCTCAGAGGATTTAGACTCTGCCTGGGCTCTGTGCAGTGAGCTTAATTATTTTTGAGTGACTGCAGAGTGGCTCTTCAGGTCCGAACTCTTGACGAGAAATTATCAGAATGTAGACCACCCATGGCTGTAAATTAATGACATGCAACAGCGCGAATATGTGCTCGGAAATCGGGAGGGTGCTGGCGGTGGAGGGATTCTCAGATGTATCCTCTCATTTCTGCTATGACCTGAGGGAGAGTGGGCTAAATTAAGTTAAAGAGGCTTAAAGTGATTAGGACATTTAGTGCTACCCTAATTAGGGTTGGCTGCACAAAACAGAATTACAAAAAGGGAAAAAGTTTCTTATTTAAGGGAAAAAATGGCATATATTTGAAGATGGAAATATTCTCTAAAGGAAAATCAGGGAGATGAAAAATTAACATTATCATGGAATAATCACAGCCTCTATATCTCTTCTTTTCAGAATGTGGAGTCGGACGGGCAATATTAATAGAAACATTCTGGGTTTTCTGGATGTCGCCATGACTTATACAGATGCTTATCTCGATAAATCAATGACTTGGCTCCCGCACGTTAGATATTTAGAGATGGCTAACGCATCTCTGGCCAGACTGATGGCCAGAAATTCGTCATGCTATCATCGCCTTAAGGCACAGGGGCATTTGGCTGCTGATATGGCACAAGCTAATATGCAGTTATTTATTAGAATTGATGCACTACAGCAGATAAGCTTGGCGCCCTTGTTGGCGTCTTTCAAGGTAATGACAAAAATTCACAATGACAGCAGTCACGCACTCCAAGATTTCCTGAGTGGAATTTGCTTATGCTTGGGATCCAGCAGGCTTTGGAATGTAACGCGGCATTCTTCAAAAGAGAATTGAGCTCCCTGACAGTGGGTGTAAATAACACTGAAGAGCTGATGGGGAGCGCTGATATGCATATAGGACAGACACTCATTTCTCGGCACTGACACTGAAGCCTGCAGACAGCCCAGATTTAATATGATAGTTAAAATACAGATAATGACATGCCATAGTCGGTTCAGCATTATGCAACGGTACTTATCTGGTCCACTTATTCATAATGACCAACGAGGTAGATGGAATATCTCAATGACTAATTAAAAATTGGAATGATAATTAGAGGAGAGACAGTGGGGTGTGGGGCTTCTCATGGTTTTCTGTTTGCAGCACAAAGATTAGCATATTCTAAAGCCACAACCACGACCTTTAGGTGAATTATCTATTACCTAATTTTTGCTAACATTCACCTGCTGGACTGAAGCATGTGTGTGTTGTCATGTACACTCACCTAAAGGAGTATTAGGAACACCAAACTAATACTGTGTTTGACCCCCTTTTGCCTTCAGCACTGCCTTAATTCTACGTGGCATTGATTCAACAAGGTGCTGAAAGCATTCTTTAGAAATGTTGGCCCATATTGATATGATAACATCTTGCAGTTGATGGAGATTTGTGGGATGCACATCCAGGGCACGAAGCTCCCCTTCCACCACATCCCAAAGATGCTCTATTGGGTTGAGATCTGGTGATTGTGAGGGCCATTTTAGTAAAGTGAACTCATTGTCATGTTTAAGAAACCAATCTGAAATGATTCGAGCTTCGTGACATGGTGGATTATCCTGCTGGAAGTAGACATCAGAGGATGGGTACATGGTAGTCATAAAGGGATGGACATGGTCAGAAACAATGCTCAGGTAGGCCGTGGTATTTAATCGGTGCCCAATTGGCACTTAGGGGCCTAAAGTGTGCCAAGAAAACATCCCCACACCATTATACCACCACCACCAGCCTACACAGTGGTAACAAGGCATGATGGATCCATGATCTTATTCTGTTTACGCCAAATTCTGACTCTACCATCTGAACGTCTCAGCAAAAATCGAGACTCATTAGACCAGGCAACATTTTTCCAGTCTTCAACTGTCCAATTTTGATGAGCTCATGCAAATTGTAGCATCTTTTTCCTATTTGTAGTGGAGATGAGTGGTACCCAGTGTGGTCTACTGCTGTTGAAGCCCATCCACCTCAAGGTTGTGTGTGTTGTGGCTTCACAAATGTTTTGCTGCATACCTTGGTTGTAACGAGTGGTTATTTCAGTCAAAGCTACTTTTCTATCAGCTTGAATCAGTCGGCCCATTCTCCTCTGACCTCTAGCACCAACATGGCATTTTTGCCCACAGGACTGCCGCATACTGGATGTTTTTTCCTTTTTCACACCATTCTTTGTAAACCCTAGAAATGTTTGTGTGTGAAAATAACATTTTCAACAACAACAACAAACATGCCACGCTCAAAATTGCTTTCCCATTATGACATTCAGTTTCGAGTTCAGGTTTGTCTTGACCAGGACCATACCCCTAAATGCATTGAAGCAACTGCCATGTGATTGGTTGATTAGATAATTGCACTAATGAGAACTTGAACAGGTGTTCCTAATAATCCTTTAGGTGAGTGCATATGTGTGCCTTTTTTAAAAATCTTCATTTGAGTGTTTTTTTTTCTCTTCAGTATACACTACTTTTGTTGTAATTTTTTGGGATATTTATTTTTCATCTGAATTCATTCAGTGTAATGTGTTTGTGCTAAAAAACAACAACAATAATACACACAAAAAAAGACTGACGCTTATATATACAGTCCACTTTTGAAGTTTTGGGATGTCTGCCTTTACATGCACATTAACTTTAATGACACCCCCTTCTTAATCCGTTGGGTTTAACAGCTTCAACACTTCTGGGAAGGCTTTCTACAAGGTTTATGAGTGTGCTTATGGGAATTTTTTTTATCATTCATCTAAAAGCGCATTTGTGATGTCAGGCACTGATCTTGGACGAGAAGGCCTGACTCGCAGTCTCGCAGTTGAGGTCAGGACACTGATTAGGCCAGTCAAGTTCCTCCACACCAAAATTGCTCATGCATGTCTTTATGGACTTTGCATTGTGCACTGGTCATGATGGAAGAGGAAGGGTCAATCCCTAAACTGTTCCCACAAAGTTGGGAGTGTGAAATTGTCCAAAATGTATTGGTATGCTAAAAAAATAAGAGTCTCTATCACTGGAACTAACTGAAAGAGACTGAAAAACAACCCCACACCATTATTCACCATACTTTACATTTGGCACAGTGTTGTCAGGCATGTACCATTCTCCTGGCAACCGCTAAACCCACACTCGCCCATTGGATTTCCAGATAGAGAACCATGATTCACTCCAGAGAACATGTCTCCACTGCTCTAGGGTCCAGTGGTATCATGCTTTACATCACTGTATCCAATGCTTTGCATTGCACTTGGTGATGTACAGCTTGAAGGCCATGGATACCCATTACATGAAGCTCTCTACACACTGCTCTTGAGGTAATCTGAAGGCTACAAAAAGTTTGTAAGTCTGTAACTATTGACTTTCTGCACATTGTGTGCCTCAGCATGCTCTGACCCTGCTCTGTGATGTTGTTCCCAATTGCTTCCACTTTGTTATAATACCATTAACAGCTGACTGTGCAATATCTCATAGCGAGGAAATTTCTTGAATGGATTCGAATACACAGGTGGCAACCGATCACGGTACCATGCTTGAATTTACTAAGCGACCCATTCCTTCACAAATGTATGTAGAAGCAGTATTTTATTTCCTCTGCCTATTTTTTTTTACGTGACCCAACTGGCTCAATATTGCCTCAACCAATGCTGTGAGATTGTGGAGAGAATATATAGCATTATCAGTTGTAGCATGTTTGAGTGTTACAAATGTGTCTGAAAACCTTCTTACAATTCTGTTAGGTGCAATTGTTGGTACAGAAATTACACTCTTCACATTTAAAGACTTTGAAGATGCCTAAAAAATTTAAGTGCACACAAATAGCTCTACAGACAGAATGAATTACAATGAACCTATCGACTGCATGTCTACGACTGAGGGTGCTGAATAAATGGTAATGGGTTAGAGAAAATATTCACACATAAAGAGCAGTATTCATACTAAAACCCACTGACAGACAGACCTTAAACTTAACTCAACCACACTGATAATGACACCTATCATCACATTAAAAAAACATTCAGAAGAATACCCTAATCTTCCTTTTAGCCCTTTAATCCTACACACTTTTCTTTTCTAAACCTTTAAAGGGATCATGTGTACTGTCAGACTGGAAAGTGAAGCTACATTCTTCCTGACTCTGGCAGATGTGTGCCAGTCTTATTTAACAACATCATTTATTGTACCATCTGGTTTTTATATGCCACATGAAAGATGTTATTCAAGATGACTCAGCAAGTGACCACAAACAAGAACGACACTCTCAGTTTTCTAAACGACCTACAGATTAGAAACACCAGCAGTGGGGGAAAAAAAAGACAAAATATAAACATGAGTTTAACTGCACAGATATCTCAAAACGATGCCTGTAAATGAACAGAATGAGTCGACATATTTTCTGATTTGCTTATATCTTGTTTGTAACTGAATTGGATTGGATAAAAAGATTTATTGGACAGGGTCATGTCTCTTTGTCCTCAGTGAAAACATGTCTCCTGAGCCATATGCAACATTTTATCTGAATGAAAAAACAAACAACAACAACAACAACAAAACACAACAACAGCTGGGCAAATCTTGGATGGTAAGAACTTGCATTCAAATACATTAGGTGTTTGTCTAAGAATAGGAAGTGACAAAACCATACAGGGGATGTGAGCTCTACAGAAATTACACCCCCTAAAATATGGCAAGAATGATACCTTTGATTTATGAAAACCCTATACAACTCAAAGGCAACATGTGGATATAATCACTTGTAGTGACCCTCAACCATGATCTTGAAACAGCCAGCAGGATATATACTGTAGGTCCCTCAGTGATGTTTCGCAATGAGTAGGACACCCTGTAAACAACATCGTTTCATATCCTTTGGCAAAAAATGGCTGTCCCACTAGGACAAAACATAGTTTCCTAATAAAGACAGAAGGATTAGGTGGATTTAGGCCTATTTTACATCATTTCCCATTTACTTGCAGTGGGTTAAGCAATTTGGTGAATGCTGAACATCTGGTCATTCTAAGAGAATATGGAAATCCACTTAGAGGAAATTAAAACAAATGGGGGGCCGGGTAATGATTTCATGAGCAATTTCCTATATTAGGATTTCTAATAGTTCACAAGAAAAACAGATTTTACCCTGCTTGCAATACACATCAATCACATGGCACTCAAAATTGCTCGAGAAACCTTGCAAGGACACGTTTCCAGACACCGTCTGTGTGACTTTAAAAGTACTTTTAACAAAATGAAAACGGTACAGATATTCATTCGCCCAGCTCCACCATCCCGTCAAAAACATCCTCTTAACCCTAAATGAATTAAACCCTCATTAAATATGTATCTCATTGTTAATCATGTGCATGTGAAGGGCATTAGATATCAATTTGCAAAATTACTTCTTTTTAGAAATAGTCCCTTGAAAAGGCCTTAAAAACTATAATTAATCAAAAGGCTGTAAGACATGGGTTCTAATGAAAGAGGATTGTGTGCCAAAAAAGACGATACATGTGGATAAAACGAGCAATATAATAGTACTGCCCTATTTAAAAATGTATATATATATATATATATATATATATATATATATATAGGTGTTTGATTAAAGTGTTATTGGGTTAACTGTTTATCCAAACAATCATTATAACAGTACTTAATTCGATAAAACATTTTGTAAAACAATACAGATAATTATATTTTCCCTTGTGGGATAAACAAAGAATAATAAATGTTGACTAAAAAATAAATACTTTCAAAGAACTGTATTTTTGTACTGTAAATAAAAGCAGTCTTTCAAAAAACAAACCTTAGATTGTAGACTAGTTTCATATTCATATTTGAATGCAAATGAACGTAACTTCTGTTAATTATTATATAATGCATCTGAATGTCTTATATGGAGCCAAATGTACAACAGAACTCTCTATCACTATATCTAGTGATGACTGCAGCAGTTCATAAAAGCTCTTTTTGGGCTGTGATGCAGGGAAAGAGCTAACTAAAGATAAGGTATCCTTGACTGCACTGGAGGGTTTGTTATCCACTGTCTTTCCATCTGCATTATTACGAGCTCAGCATTCAATGCGGTCACTTCTTAGGAAACTAGCATGTATCAGTCATCTTGCGGAAACACACTGAGTTGAAGTTCTACATGTCATTTTCTCAAATATAAGGCTGCAGTAAGTGCTGGGCTCAGTGTGACATTTTAAGTTGGAGCTTGTGAAAAAGCTTTTGGCCAGAGGCAGGAATTTCTGTCTCATTGTAAGGATCAGAATAGCGCAGTGCAGTGAGTCTTCGTATCTCTCATGACAAGAATTTGCCCTGAATTTGCAAGCTGCGTAAGACATCTTGGGCAGTCCCCCCATCCACCCCCCCCAACCCATTTTTTTAAACTGAACCACGCATTTTTTAATTTATTTTTTCAAAACACAATTTTAGAGGGTTTATATGACCATAGATATTGAAATACGGCGAACAGAGGAAAATATGTACGTCATATCCAATTAGGTTTTTTTCAATCATAACTGTGAATTGTCAACGTGGCCTTTTTTCAGTTCTGAAATAAACTGAGCAAGCTTGTAAAAACGTAATAGTTGACTCTCAACTCAATTTATACCAAAGGCAATCTGCCAATCCATTATCTGTCTGCTCTACAAAAGCAGTGAACCTAGGATGCTTATCTTTACATGTGACCTACATATTTTCTGGCAGGGGGCTGTCAGCGCAACCCAAAAATTCTGCTGGGTTGCTCCACACTCTCATGTAGCAATGCCACAAATAATGATAATAATAATAATAATAATAATAATAATAATAATAATAATATAAACATTTAATATTTAATAAAACTAGGGCTTCCCCCTAATAGTCAACTAAACCTAGAAGAGGCTTAGTCGACCAAGATTTTATTAGTTGGTTAGTAGCAGAAAAAAAATAAACAAAAAAGACTTGACAGGTCGTGGTGAAGTCATGCTCCATGAGGGACAGAATGTTAATGGCGGGTCCTTGTGATAACTATAGTATGTTGGTCATGTAATCTTAAATTTCTTCTATCATCCATTGACCTAAAATATGGCTTTTCCTTTGAAATAAAAAATAAACTTTATAACTCTAACGTTGACCTATAAATATTCGCTATAAGCAGCTGCATATCCAAGTGTTCATGCGGAGTGTGGAAGGCAGCTAAAGTATAGTTCACTGATAGCGTTCAGTGAACTATACTTTAGCCGCCTTCCACACTCCGCATGAACACTTGGATATGGAGGTGCCAGCATGATCACTCTGTCTCATCACAAATAGTCTGTTTTTTGTGATGCAGATATTCCAATCATGACCATTCAAAACTGTAAAGAGTCTACTTTTATTAGTATACACTCACAATAACAAAAAATTATTCCTGAACTGCAGCCAGTCACATAAATTAACCAAAATACAGCGTAAAGGCTACTTGCCTCACAGACATGAGAAATATATCAGTCAAAACGCTTGAAATGTTTGCTTTTAAACAAACAAATTTCAATTGAAAACAAATACTTTCCATATAAAATCCATATGAAAGATGCTCTCTAAATGCGTCTTCACAATAGGCTACTGTAAAGATCATCATCATCTTCATCAACTTCATCTTTGCAGCCGTCACTGACTCAGAGAACACTAGTTTATCAAGTAAGGAGTAACTGATGATGGGCTGTTGAATTGTTAGAAAAATAATGCACACCCAAGGAGGTAATGCAGTCAAGACGCGACTTGAGGCCAGAGTCAATTATTCCTCTTATACTATGATTACCACACCTCAAAACATTGTTCAGATGATTTATTTTTCAGGACATTTGTCAGGTTGTTGTGCTTAAAAAGCTCTTGTTTGCAGGACTAATTTCTTATGCATCTAAGCCTCTGTCGCTAATTCCAGAAAATCATTTTAGAGCTAGTAATGGAGGCTTGAGCCCCTGATAGCAGACTAATGCAGTTATTAACCTTCTGAGGTTGGCAAAGTTGCTGGCGACTCAACCTCGTTTTTTTTTCTTCTTATCAGTGCAAAAGAGACACAAAAGACTGTTGATTGTGGTCATTCAGGCATGTGTTTTACACCATTATAGTCTGTTAAGTTTTTTACTTTTATTTGTATACACTCAAAATAAAAACAAAATGTTGTGCTTTTTGCAAAAAATAATAATGATGCAGTCATACTGGCATGATATTCAGCCTCTAGGGGTTAAGTAAAGTTAACCAATGAAACCTTATTGTAAAGTGTTACCATTACCACAGAAGGAGCCATTTCTATCTAAAAACTTTGCAACTCACTTTTTGCACTGCCATGTTTCTACAGTAGCCTTTAACAAACAAACTGCTCTACAGAACGCTAGTGACTCTCTTCTGTCTCAGATGACAACATCTTTGTCCTGCATCGGCCACAGTAGCTACTTTATGTGCTTCAAAAGGGAGTAGTGTTAATTTAGTCAGACAAAACGAGACTAAATATGTTCGTCAACAACCTTTTTTTTCCATGACTAAGACGAGAAAATTTTACAAGATAAAATCTCCATTTTTGTCTACAGTAGACTCGTTTCGTCTGACTTCTACTTTTCAACACGAGAACATTCAGCTGTTATGCCTTTAAAATATTCTAAATGAGTTTGTGCTGTTTCTCAAGTACAGGTCTTCTTAACACTCCTTATACTGCATACCTTAGAAAATTCGTCAAACAATCAGATTCAAGCATTTAACAGACCCATAGTATAATAAACAATTTAAATGTCTCCTTGCTTTTATATGACATGTAGAACTTCACATTAAAAATCATTACTTTTGCCAGTGTTTTGCAGCAAACTTTAAGCATGCGCTTTTGAGGAATAGGCTTCCGCCCCCCAGTATATATTTTAATAAAATTAATATAAATGTGTGATTAGTCAACTAATTGCTTAAATAAACGACTACTAGTCGACTAGGTCGGGGTCAGCAAAAAAACATTATTTCTTACATTCTTGTACTGAGTGAACAGCTGTAGCGGTTATCGCTGCTGAAATTGGACTGCATTTCACACTGCTGTGTGTATGGCATTGTAATTACATCATTGTCGTTAAAATTTACCTGACAAATGTCTTCATATTCCTGACACTGCTTTCTTAAACTGCGAAAGTTTCTAAATAAAGATTTTCAGTGAAAGATTTTTCAATGACGTCTAATTTGCCTGTACATTTAGTGAGAGCGAACAGGCAGTGAACAGTGTGATTTTTCACAGATGAAGTGTGGCCCTGTTCCTCATCACCAGCACCACCCCTGCAGTGCTTACCACTATGAGAAATCGCGAGCCGGGCTCCATTCGGGCCCCGGCGGGGCAGAAGTGTCATACCTTTGTTCATGTCAATCAACTGTTTCTTCTTCTGCTGTCTTTCTAGTTTCTCTCGCTCAGCTTTCTCCTTTGCTAGCTTGGCTCTCTTGATCTTCTCCTCCATCTCCCTCTTCTTGTGGTTCTCCCGCACAGCATCCTGAAGTGTCAGAGAAATAAAGACAATGGAATTAGAGGGTAAATGAGATGACTGTGGACGAGAAGGGAGAAAGCAAATTTCAGTCCGATTCTACTACTGAAGAAACACTATAAACAGCACTCTATAATGTTGAGTGACAGACTGTAGAAACAATGGTGAGTCCATACACACTGAGGATATTGCTTATCTGCAGGCACACACTGACTACGCCTGCAGAACTCCACATAATTCAAACTTCAGTCATTCATACAGAAAAAGACGTCAGTGTGCACAGTGTGCATATTCGCTTGTTAAGTAGTGATGCAAGGAATACTGTTTCCGGGTCCAAGCCGCTGAATGTTTCAATAGAGAATACTATCTCAGCTGATCTGAGCATTTGGAGTCAATAAGTGGATACTGATTCGATTTTAACATGAGTTCAGCATGTACAGTAGGCCTACATTAATACATTATTTGATACATTATTTGCTGAAATAAATCAAAACATTTGTTATTTTATTTTAGTATAATAAAAAATACTGCCTATATGCATAAAATATATTGTTCACGTCACAATCACAGAATCATAGTCAAAAACGTTTGTCTGAAAATTACACTTGCATTCCTTACATTCATTTTTGAATTATTCCACTATATAAACATTACATATGTTTAAAAAAATGTTTTATATGTTATGGCAGTGGTGCCCAAATCTGTCCTGAAGTACTCCCAGCACTGTACATTTTGTATGTCACCCTTATCTAACACACCCACTTCAAGTCTTGCAGTTTGGGAACAATTGTTATTGTGTTATTGTTATGTGAACAATACTACATTATGTCCTTGAGGTATTTTGCTCTGAGGTATTTCAATTTACCCAAGAGTCTAACTTTTTTTTAATTTATTTTTTATTGTTCATAAATGTAGACTGTAAACTGAAAAATACCAATATTAGTACATCCTCACGAAAAGGAGGTTTTGTCAGATTTGGCTCATTTCTAGTTACAAACTATATAGCATATCCCCTAATCCTATACCTACCCCTATACCTCACACAAAACTTCATGGATTTGTACATTTTCACAAAAAAAAACATAATTCTGTATAAGTTGTTTTCCTCATGGGGACCAACAAATGTCCCCACAAAGACATCGATATTGAATAATGCATCTTTGTGGACGGATGGACGGACGGACGGACGGAGGGAGAGAGGGAGGGAGGGACGGACACACACACACACACTGCATTTCACCATGTTAAAAGCCCTTGCTTAATTAAGAAAGTCTGCAAGTAAAAAAGGAAAGAAAGTTCACAGCTTTAACCTGAGCCTGCTTATCTGCTCTTGAACTACGGTTTCTGCATACAGTCAATGAAACAATAAGTGTTGGGTAGAGGAAGCAGACAGAGATTGTCTAATTGAACATCAAGATGGCTCCTGATACTGCCGTTGTCCCCACTGAGCTACAATCTCCATGAGCAATAATGCGAAAGCAGATAACGCAGTGTCCATCCTGGATATTTCCAGAGACTGAATGCCAGGATGTTGCGGTGGCAATGCTGGCAGGGTACCAGCGAGTAGGAGAGAGGCCTGTATTCAGAGACGCAGAGATATCGTCGTCCTCCTCTCTTCTTCTGTAAATGCCACGGAGGTGTCAGGCGGTATGAAGACGGCGAGAGGGCTAGACGGAGATGCTCAGAGGGCACGGAAACGCAGCAGAGGATAGAGAATAAGCCACTTCTACATAACCTTTCCAGCACAGCAAAGGTCTCTTCACCCCAGGCCTGCACCACTAACCTGACAGGCCTTGCCTTAAAGGGAGGAATGAGTGTTTTGTGTATGCGTATATGTGTGCGTCTTGTTCTTTCTTGGTACGATATAATGAGTGTCGACAGTCTGGCCCTTTCAGACTCCCTTAGGGTTTCTGACGTGCATGTCGTATTCAGTGCTGAGACACAAGGAACATGGGTACAGTGTGGGAGGAAAAAAAGTATAGCTCATCATGGTGGTCAATAGCGGAGCGGCCGTCAAGCCCGAGAACAGAAGCAAGTCTTTTCATGAAATGACAAGGACATGGATGAACACGATAGAGAGGGATGCACCTGTCCCAGATTTGCATTTTTCTGCAAAACTATAAGTCAGCAATGAATAAACACAATACTTGTTCTAATAAAAAGTAATTGAGTCAGCATGCATATGGCTGTCCTTCAAAAGACTGTGAAAAAGAGTTCCATATTCATCTATTCATGTAACAGAGTGACAACAAACATTAGCATAAACAATTCTTCCTGTTATTGTGATTTCGCATTTTCAAATAGAGTATTATGAAGCCACTGGATTATGGGTCTCCAAAACTGACAGTTCAATCTCATTCTTGTAATTGGAGATAGCATCAAACTCATTGTCAAGCGTTAGATCCTTAATTGAAAAATTATTTATTCATAGCAACAAAAATAATTCCTGCTGGCAAAAGTTTTTATAAACAAACAAACAATTCTCACTGCAAACACGATTACACAACATAATTATCTCACTCTCATCAAACATGCAAAAACTCTAATTACCATGGCAACAAACATGTTTTCAATCCTTTGCCTGATCCCAATTAGCCCAGGGCAGTCTTTATGATTTTATCAATTTTCTTAATTGTGTTTTAGGTATTAGGAAGTTTTACATGAGATAAACAACACCCGGAGGGAGTGCTTTGAATATCACTCTCATAGCGCAAAACGCCTGCGCTATGACAACAAAGGACAGAATCGCATTAGCATAAAGCAAGAATTATGGTGGGATGCATGCTTTTTTGTTTCTACATCTAGCATTTACGTCTTCTTAGAAGAATCAAATGCACAATTTAGACCATGATCATGTTCTTGCTCACGGACAGCATTCATGTGAGCTGCGTGGTCTCATGGAAATTTGTTTCTCTTGGTCACAGTGCCTCTGACTGTTACAAATTCAAATCACATCCCCATCGGTCCTCCCTGCCAGGGAAAGCTGATATCTCACGGCTGCAGATACGCTCTATGCAAACGAAAGGTAAAGGTTAGTTAAAAAAAAAAAAAAGAAAGAAAAAAAAGTTGGAAGAAAAAAAAAACCCGGGAAGGATTGAAATCTACGGGAAGTCCTATGGTTGTCAGCGGTGGCAACCAATCAATATGTTAAGGCAAATTAGGCCGGCTAATTGTGTTTGCACACTAAATAATCCAAAGTCATTAGGAAAGCTGATTACAAAGGGAAAAGTCTTCTTTTGGTTAATTAGAGTACTCAGAAAAGGTTATTTAAACACAAGATCTGTCTTTAAAAGGACAAAGCCGTAAAAAAATAATAATAATTATGTATATTTTTTTATATATTGCTTTTTTTTTTGGTCCACCCTTTGAAGCTATAACAGCTTCAACTCTTCTGGCACTGATGTTAGAACTGATGTCAGGCACTGATGTTGGACAAGAAGGTCTGGCTTGCAGTCTCCGCTCTAATTCAGCCCAAAGGTGTTCTATCAGGTTGAGGTGAGGACTCTCTGCAGGTCAATCAAGTTCCTCCACACCAACCTCACTCATTCATGTCTTTATGGACCTTGCTTTGTGCACTGGTCATGTTGGAACAGGAAGGGACCATCTCCCCAAAAATAGTGGGCCAAAACATCTTGGTATGCTGAAGCATTACACGTTTGTTTCATCGGAGCTAAAGGGCCAAGCCCAACCCCTGAAAAAACAGTCGATTGCGGAGTACCAATACTTTTGGAAATATAGTGTATGCACTATAAAATGAAGGTATTTATAACAGAATTAACATTTTTGTGTGAATTATCTTTTTTAAACCCTCAGTTAGTAGAAGGATGAATATTAATAAGATCTGACACGCTATATATTAACAGTGCATAAACACATTGATGTTGAGTGAAGAAAATGTGGGAGGATTTGATCAGATTTTCAGTTGGATGAATCACCAACGTAGTCTGCTAATAGGACAGACGATAATAAACAAGCAATTTCCTTTTAACACCAATCAACACGACACACCCACCTGGGAAAAGCACATTTTATGTAAAAACACTGTGTTTTGTGTGATCTCTAGATTGGTAAGGCAATGTTCTGTGGGCATTTCTCCACAGAACTGTTTGCACTACTCTAGGAGAGGGATTGCTGCGTAACTGAATTTGCCAATATGGACTTCATCTACCCCGGGTGTGTTTATGCATGCTGGCAAGCACAGGATAGGATGCTGTCCTTCCAGGCAGCCACTGAGGACTGGATGTCTTTGCAAATATATTCACTGGGTACATGTGAAGCAGAGTGACACTAAGGAAGCGCGCTCCTGCTGCAATCCTGCGTTGTGAATGTGGCTTTGTAGTCCCTCCTGTTTGCCCAGCCTCAGAATAGAATATCTGAACAGCCTCATGCCAAGCACACAGACAAAAAAAGGGTGGCTCTTCCTGCAAACAGGGGGCTCTATAATTCATGATTCTTTTTTGGGGTGTTGGGGCATCATATATGTATTACCTTATATGCAATGCATACATACACACTTGTTTATTCAAGGAACACTTCCGAAAAGGGGAAGAAAAAAAGAGGGTGAGAGAAACGGATAAATCCGCACCACAGATGGGCCTATTTGGCCAACACAAAATGTACACTAACTGAACCAATTTGAGATATTTATTTATTTATTGGATCGTATCCCCCATTAGATTTCAGCAGGCTGTGAGAGGCCTACAAAATTGCCAAGAGTGAAAAGTGGCCGATGACTCAAATTGTGTGTTGACTCAAATATTAGACTAATCTGAAGGGATACTCCGTTCGGTTTAATTGTGATCACTCACAGTGGCTGTGTGGTGGACATCACTACATCACAACCATCATTACTAGCATGATCATTATTCACAGGGGTGGCATATACAATGCCTTCGATAACTGTGTATGTGCAAGCATGCGTGTATTGGCGCACATGTGCAGTCTATTGATTAGCTGAGGCATGTTTGCCATGCACCATCACTGTGGCTCAACCTCTGCTGACTTTATGGGTGTAATCAGGGGCTCACTCAATTAACAAGTGAGATTGTTAGTTCATCACCATCTGCTGCGCTTTGATAAGGCATTAATATACTGATATACATCCACAGCCGCTAGTCAGGATTACACACAGAAGACGAAGATACAGTGGGAGTCTCTCTCTCTCTCTCTCTCTCTCTCTCTCTCTCTCTCTCTCTCTCTCTCTCTCTCTCTCTCTCTCTCTCTCTCTCTCTCTCTCTCTCTCTCTCTAGTTCAAATCGGGCAGTGCAATGGATAAATTGATGGGACGATCTGAAACAAACTTCATGTGCTGAAATCAAATTTAATTTTTATTGACCCTGGAAAGAAATATAGCTAATAGATTATCTTATTTGAGTGTGTACGCTTCTTGAGAATGGACAGGCGGGGCTTTTTTGTCCTACTAAATGGATGTGTCACTCAATTTGGCAAATTAACATACAGACATGTGGGCTATTTCTGAGGATAAATGTTGATAGAACTATGAGGTGCTATAAATATGCTATGGTGAAACGTAAATTATGTGGGGGGCTCTATCATGAATATAAATTTATTATTATAACCTCTCCCTGCCAAAGAGTTGCAAAGTACATTTGCAAATATGTGGCTAACATCCAGTCATAACTGGATGTGATGCGATAAGCAATTTACTGTATCTGGACATATTTAAGGTTTAATGTTCAGTTATGAGTGGTATGAATTTGGACCAATGGGACTTCAACGTGGGTGTGTCTATATAGGAAAAACAAGCCACGGTTTAAATGCATGACATTACATCTGGCCATGACACAATATAACATTCCCAGCATAAACCAAAAGAGCTCTCAGTTCTAATAAATGTATTTGACTGGGAAAACATGCTGGGGGAAAAAAATTATGTACATGCCACACATGGAATATTTGTGGTGCCATTGGACATCCAGCCAGCTTGTGTTCTCAACCAGCTCTACTTTTTCCAGCATTGAAGTCTAAATCACTGATAACTTATTCATAAAGAGCTATTCGCTTGAGAGAATAATTCATTTTCATAGATGCCCCTTTTACAGGCATTCAGCGCTGTATCGTGAGGGGAGCGCCGTGTCATGTGTTGCTAGGCTTTGATCAGGGCGTATGAAAGTTGGTTTTGAGAAAGGGTGAGAGAAAAACTCCAGACAAGGAGGCATTGCCATTCACTGCAATTGTTTTTGAAGATTTTGAGCATACCTTCTGGACACTGAGTTTACTGAGTTGTTATCACAACATGCATATATAAGGTCCTTCAGAATTGTCAGCAGCTATCATGTTTCTCCAGAGCTAATTATCTTGTTGTATCAGAGACATAATCTAAGACATTTTTAAGACCTTAAATTGTAGAAAGTCAAATTAATAATATTTAAAATATTTGAGTGTAAAAAATCTCTAGAGACTGCTTTGTGTGGAGGCACAACCTGACTACTGACAAAAAAATAATAATTCTTAACTGCTGTTTCATGAAATGTTCTCCTTCTAATAGAAATTCTCGGCATGTAGGTGTCATCATATTAAGCTAACAAAAATGTATTTTTTTGTGCAAGATACATATGAAATGTAGTGGAATTGTATCAAAATCTTTATACAAAACATCAAGAAGCTTCATAGAAAATGTAAAATTAGTTTTAAAATAATCTGGGTTCTCTTGAGACTCCCCTGCATCGCAGGATATTAATGATGATATGCTAGCGTGATGTGATTGGTTTAAAGGTAGTTTGTGATGTAAGAAACACTCTTACTTTATTTGACTGCCTTTTTAAGAAGAAAATACTCCTATACTATACTCCTATAATACAATGGTGTTGACTTTTTTAAACATGGTTTGTCTTAAAGCATATAAAAAATAAAAAAAACCTTAGACTAGAGCTGGGCGGAATACCAGTTCATACCGAAATCGCCGCTAAAGCCTCATTCACTATTCCCTACGTTCTCCATAGTTCACTTGTAGGAATGAATGAAAAAAAGTGAGAGAATTCGGACAGCCTATGCGCGTACATCGGCTGTACATTTGTTCTTGCAGTTCAATGTGAGATTGAATCAGTGCACTCGAAAATGTCCACTATGGTTTTGGACACCACTACAAATGGCTGTGCCTTTAAACAATGCCCTATTTGAGGTAATAGAGGGCAATTTCGGATTCAGCCCTTGATTACAGCTGAGAATTCAAACTACACGCCGCATGCACGAGAGAGAATGGTTTCTGCGTGGGGCGCTGCGATGACATTAACAGGTGTTCTCCATATGGATCATATAGCACATATATATAGGAGCGAGCGCGTAAAATTTTTTATGGACCTATTTCATATACTCTAGTGCTCTAAACATGAACCAGCACCGTGTATGCACACATATTTCATCACATCTTTTTTAAATGAATTGTATGCAAAGGACACTGATAGGCTACATAACGACCGCAATGACACCATAGATTATTCTGCTACATGGAAGACAATGATGTAAGTTAATATATAGACTGACAATTTAAAGAATGGGCATTCAAAGAAAGTAACTGCTTTATTCTTTCTGTGTTAAAGAGATGCATGCCATTTTTTCTTTCTAGAGACTGTAGTGCTCTTAAATGTATTGACAATATCCTTAGACCTTTTAAATGTTATTTTGCATTTCTCCCTTGTTTTGGCAGTTTGTTATTTTGGGTTATATTTTTTTAAATGCTTAAGATGCCCTCAAATGTGTTTTTTTTGTTTCCCTCCTTGGTCATATTTTATTATTTATGTGTCTGTAATGAGTGTGTTGCAGGTCTGTGTTTTATAGGTTTTTGTCTCTCCACAACATCATTTTGTGGGGCTTTGCAAATCTGTATTAACTCTTGTGTGGAACTTTTCTACAATATTCATGACAGTAAAATAGGGCATTCTAAGTCGATCTACTGCAGTATTTCCACTCTCAATTAGCAGAAAATATGGTTAACACCTGTCCATACATAGAGGAAAAAATATCGTCATATACCGCAAAACCGATATAATTTTGAAAAATACAGTGATATACATTTTTGTGTCATAACGCCCAGCACTAACATAGACATATAAACACCACCCAAAACTTGTTTTTCACTACAAGGGGTGTTCAATATTTTACATACAAGTTTTCACAAAGTTCAATGCACCATTTTAAAAATGCATGATGTAAAAATGTAGAAAAAGTTTTCATAAAGTTTCATTTATATAATCTCTAAGCCCCGTTTAGTTATAAGAAGCAAATACAAGTCAGACTTTAAGAACCTAGAAAAAAGTATCAATTAGCTAGAAAAATCATATCTTCTTTGTGCAGTGAGATGTACTTTAAACGCCTCCCCTGGTTTCACACTCAGTCTGGATAAATCCCATCCTATCAGCAATAACCTAGTCCTACCTGCCTAAATCTTAGGTAGGGAATTTTTTCACCCTTTTTTGACAGGGAGAAGGCGTTCCCTTGATATCCTCCAAATACTGAAGCTAACGAAACTCTGAAAGGATAAGAAGCTTCTGAGACTCTTTTATCTGCATATGAGCCACACGTTTGGTAATACATTATACATTCCATTCTCAGCACAGTTTATGTACGCTTTAATCTGCCCAATAAGTCAGTCCTTCCATCTCTTCAACCCTGTGAGGAAAATGTCTTTATCAAATATAATAAGTTAAATCACTCCATGCACTTCAGACAAGGCCAGCAGCTTTAGTTTTGAGTGGCGTGCTAATACTTTTAACTATGTACTGATACACACACATATAAAACGGTTAGTTCCAGCCCTTGATTCTAATTGGCCAATAGCTGTGTTTTATTCATGATAAGGTTCTTTACCCATGGTTCTGTGTATCACTACACACCCTGAGCCTTTAAATGGTCTCTTAGTCTGGTTCAGTAGAATTCACAATCATGGGGAAGACTGCTGACCTGACAGTTTTGCAGAAAACAACCATTGACACCCTCCACAAGGAGAGAAAGCCTCAAAAGGTATTTGCCAAAGATGTTGGAAGTTCTCAAAGTGCTGTATTAAAGCATATTGATATAAAGTTAAGTGGAAGGTGCACAAGCAGCAGGGATGACTACAGCCTGGAGACGATTGTCAGGAAAAGGCCATTCAAATGTGTGGGGGAGCTTCACAAGGAGTCGACTGAGGCTGGAGTTACTGCATCAAGAGCCACCACACACAGATAAATCCTGGACATGGGTTTCAAATGTTGTATTACTCTTTTCAAGCTGCTCCTGAAACACACACAACGTCAGAGGCGTCATACCTGGGCTAAAGAAAAAAAGAACCGATCTGTTGCTCAGTGGTCCAAAGTCCTCTTTTCTGATGAGAGCAAATTTTGCATATAATTTGGAAACCAAGCTCACAGAATCCCGAGGAAGAAAGGAAAGGCACACAATCAAAGATGCTTGAAGTCCAGTGTGAAGTTTCCACAGTCTGTGTTGGCTTGGGGAGCCATGTCATCGGCTGGTGTTGGTCACTGTGCTTTATTAAGTCCAGAGTCAATGCAGTCGTCTACCAGGACATTTTAGAGCACTTCATGCTTCCTTCAGAAGACAAGCTTTATGGAGATGCTGACTTCAATTTCCAGCAGGACTTGGCACCTGCACACACTGCCAAAAGAACCAAAATCTGGTTCAATGACCATGGGATTACTGTGCTTGATTGGCCAGCAAACTCGCCTGAACTGAACCCCATATAGAATCTATGGGCCATTGCTAGGAAAAAAGATTTCTTAGCAATTCCATTGTGTGGATTCTGTTTGATTCTGTGAAAACCACATCATGTTTTTTTTTGTTTTCAGACATTTAAATGCACATAAGTATGCTTAACTTTAGCAGCAAAAACACGCTGATGTCTATAGAAATGGTAATAACAATCCTTTTCTAACAGTTATAATTTGACTGTGTTTTATTCATATCAGACACACATTATATAAGTAACTATATAGTTTACTCTATTCTTCTCTGAGTTCACTGGTCACTTACTTTCATGTATTTCGTGAAACGAGGATGAATTTACGTGATGTAAATCCGACAGATCTCTGAATCTCTGACAGAATTCTCTGAGGCGCAAACTAACATGGCGGCAGCCATCCCGCATTATAGATAACATGATCATTATGACAAAACACATTCACTTGAACATATTTGAAAATCAGAATATCAGATAGCTCATGACATAGCTAACAAGTTTGTAAATATATTGAATTAAAACAAAAAAAAACTACATAAACCGATACAGCTGAGACTGCTGTCATACAGCGCTATTGCGGCCCCTTTACTTTCAGTGCAGCAAACTCTCTCCAGAAGTTCAGTGAGGATCTCTGAATGATCAAATGTTGACCTAAATGACTAATGATGATAAATAGAATCTACCTGTGTGTAATCAAGTCTTCGTAAAAATGCACCTGCACTGTGATAGTCTCAGAGGTCCGTTTAAAGCGCAGAGAGCATCATGAAGAACAAGGAACACACCAGGCAAGTCCAAGATACTGTTGTGGAGAAGTTTAAAGCCAAGGAGCACTGTGCAAGCAATTATATTGAAATGGAAGGAGTATCAGACCACTGCAAATCTACCAAGACCTGGCCGTCCCTCTAAACTTTCAGCTCATACAAGGAGAAGACTGATCAGAGATGCAGCCAAGAGGCCCATGATCACTCTGGATGAACGGCAGAGATCTACAGCTGAGGTGGGAGACTCTGTCCATAGGACAACAATCAGTCATATACTGCACAAATCTGGCCTTTCTGGAAGAGTGGCAAGAAGAAAAAAGTGTCGTTTAAAGTTTGCCACAAGCCACCTGGGAGACACACCAAACATGTGGAAGAAGGTGCTCTGGTCAGATGAAACCAAAATTGAACTTTTTGGCAACAATGCAAAACGTTGTGTTTGGTGTAAAAGCAACACAGCTCATCACCCTGAACACACCATCCCCACTGTCAAACATGGTGGTGGCAGCATCATGGTTTGGGCCTGCTTTTCTTCAGCAGGGACAGGGAAGATGGTTAAAATTGATGGGAAGATGGGTGGAGCCAAATACAAGACCATTCTGGAAGAAAACCTGATGGAGTCTGCAAAAGACTTGAGACTGGGATGGAGATTTGTATTCCAACAAGACAATGATCCAAAACATTAAGCTAAATCTACAATGGAATGGTTCAGAAATAAACATATCCAGGTGTTAGAATGGCCAAGTCAAAGTCCAGACCTGAATCCAATCGAGAATCTGTGGAAAGAACTGAAAACTGCTGTTCACAAACGCTCTCCATCCAACCTCACTGAGCTCCTGCTGTTCTGCAAGGAGGAATGGGCAAAAATTTCAGTCTCTCGATGTGCAAAACTGATAGAGACATACCCAAGGCGACTAATCACAGCAAAAGGTGGCGCTACAAAGTATTAACTTAATGGGGCCGAATAATTTTGCACGCCCAATTTTTCAATTTTTGATTTGTAAAAAAAGTTTGAAATATCCAATAAATTTTGTTCCACTTCATGATTGTGTCCCACTTGTTGTTGATTCTTCACAAAAAATTACAGTTTCATATCATTATGTTTGAAGCCAGAAATGTGGCAAAGTTCAAGGGGGCCGGATATTTTCGCAAGGCACTGTATATATATATATATATATATATATATATATATATATATATATATATATATATATATATATATATATATATAGGATTACATTAAAGGGGTACTTCAGCGCTGGAAAGAGGAATCTGTATTTAAACTGCACTAAACTGCACTAACTCAGATTAGGAGTCAGATTTCATTTAATGTCATAAATGAGCTAATGAGCTCTCGTGATGAGAGCTGAGGAAATCACATTTGCGGCATACATTCACAACGCGAGTTCAGTCTGGCGCGTTTTCAGTTCATGCCTTTGGAAGCTTAACTTTCATAGAAATTAATTTGAGAAGTTAAAACACTTACATTGCTTAACATCCATTTAAATTAATGCCTGCGGCTGTGAGCTGTGCGGTGAGAGTGATCTCCATCCCCCATGTGTTGGTTGAAAACATGCGGAAATAGCTCCCTCTGCTGGCTGTAGTCTTTAGCCTCTGGCCAAACATTTCAAAGATGACGCAAATATCGTCAATTTGCGTCACGGGAGGAATTTTTCCAGAAATAAATTGCATAAATCTCTCATCTCAGGGGTATATGAGGGGGGGAAGCACAATCATTTGATTATACTCCAGGGTATACTCTACTGATACAAAGCCATATGCTAATCCCTGAAGCAACCCTTGAATTTGTTATTGGTTTATTATTTGGTTTATTTATCTTTTTTGGGTATCACTTTACAATACATTTTCATTTGTTAATGCAATGTTAATGCACCATTAAGTAACATGAACATCTGTATTGTTTTATTAACTAACATAAACAAAGATTAACAAATGCAGTAAGATGTATAGCTCATGGTTAGTTTGTGAGTTTTTAATGAAAATAGCATGTTACTTTACAGTGGTTTAACCAATATTAACAAATACAAGTTAATTTAAATAATGTATTAAGTGTTGAAATTAACATTAACTAATGTTAATTGGCTGGTGAGTGAAAAAGTTAATTTCACTGTGCTATCTAGCTGTGGAGAGGGCATCGGAAGTATTAATTAGAACAATATCTGCACCTGTTCTCTAAGACTCTTCTGGAAAGCCAGATTTATAAACATTAGAGAAAGAAAGAGAGGGAAAAAATATCTTCAACCTTGAGGAGAAGATAGAAGCACTCTGCTGAGGCGGAACAGGTAACAGTGCTACTGTACTCACCATGAAGAGGTTGCGGAAGTTAGCCAGGTCCCCGAAGAAGTCCTCGATGCTGAAGGTGTGGGGGTCGAAGGCGAAGTAGCTCCCCAGGCTCTCGTACAGCTTTTGCATATTCTTGTGCATTGTGGAGAGCTTCTCGTACTGCTCTCGCGAATGCTTGGAGAAGCCGTGAGAAAGATGCGGTTAAGGAAGGACAAACAGGGTAGTGTACAGTGATGGATAAACATTGACAAACAAAGCAAATTGCTGCCCTTAAAATCCTCTCCACAATCCTTTAACAAAAGGGTCACCTGCGAAAACTTTAGCAAAGCTACCGTTCTCTGCAGAGGTCAAGCGAGACAAACACAGGCATTCAATAACCTCTCCATCTAAGTTTGGAGTCATTGGCGCAGTGAGCCATTAACGCTGGTGCAGGAGTGATACAGAGGTGAGTTACATAGTCTGGGGGTCTGCCACAGATGCTGAAGGGAATAGCTGATTGCAATCAGTGCTTCTCCCAACAAGAGCGGGGTCAACGCATGCCGAACCCCCATGAGAGATATGCTCTGTAATTTAAAGAGCAGATAAAGGCAGGTTCATTGAATGACTATTGACAGCTCCTGTCAGGGATGGGGAGTCTCACAGCTTCTGAGGCGCATGTGAACCGTCCCTGGCCTCGTAAACTGCACACGCATACGTAAACAAACAGGTAGTGCGCGTCAATAGAGCCTCGCTTTCTTTATGCCGCATGCTAATAAAGCCGTACATAGACTGTGATTTAGCTGCACGTATTCAGCCTTCATTTCCAGGTGATTGTGTTTCCTGGATTCAAAGCGGCACGGATGGGTCGAGTTTGCCCTTTTGAAGGAACAGAGAGGATATATCAAACCCACGTCTGGCATTTTATACAAGCTATTCATATCTACTTCTCAGATGCAAGTCAGATTGTTTAACAGCCATTATAGGAGGCAAGCGCTGTCCTGAAAACATCTCTTTGCAACAAGTTGAATGGAACCATCAAACATACTCTATAAACATATTGTATATTTTCTGATGAGAAACATAATTGAGAGCAATTTAGCACATTTTTTCCCTGATCTTTAAAGCTGAAGTGTCATTTTTTTCCCCCTTATAATACTTATTAATATGGTATAAGAGTATGTAGTCAACTATTTCCACACAAAAACACTGTGGCTCTTGGAAGCTGTCAAAGTGTTGATCTGTTTGTTTAGAGTATGACGACCATGCCGAAAACAGAAACACTGGGTTTGGGGATGGATTATCTATTTGTCCAACTAACAACAGATGGGAAATTATGAAAATTATCATTATTCTATTTGATCACACTAGATGCACAAAAATGACACTTTGAAGAACTAAATTATGGAGGTTTCATCATATGCATTAAACAAAGGTTTATTTCTTGTTCAACATGCATATAAAAATGTTATGACAACCTTTATGCAAAATATGAAGGGTTTTAAAGAAAATTTAAAATGGAAATATAGATTAAAACAAAGATTAATTTAATACATATTTCAAAATATATAAAATATTTTATGCAAAATATTGAGGAGTTTTAAAGACATAAAAACACAAAAAGTAGATTTTGTTGATTCCTGGGATTATTATTTTGTCACCTTATTAACCCATTTTGGGTTAATAAGGTGAAAAATGAAGCAAAAATCCTCAACAGGTGTGTAACATTTAATATATTATATTTGAACAATATCTGTTTAAAACAAGAAATGCAGATACAGCGAAATCAAAGCAGCGCAACTTCGAGCTTTGATCTCCAATGAATACACTGCCTGTGCCTGAGAGAATGTGGTCGAGAATATGTGGGTGTGTTTGACAACAGCTCATCACAGTCATACGTAGTTCCACTAGACTGGGCCAAGCTCTCACTGGCTATTATTTCCACATCAAAGATGTGTCACATTGACAACAGCTGACATGCAAGGTCCAATATCATTCCTGGCTTCTCCTCCAAAAACAATCCCTTCAACTCTTTCTCTTGCTTTTTCTTTGCCTCAATCTCTCTCTCTCTTCTGTTACCTCTGTAAGAACCTTCAAAGTACACTCTCCACGCTTCTTTGTCACCCATGTCACCTCTGCTTCACATGCTGGGGTGAAGAGAAGTTCCTGGATAAAACATTATGCGCTACCTTCTCCAAAGCAACCGCCGTCTGTTGGTTCTCTCTCTGTCTCCAGATGTCCTCAAAGAAGAGTACGAACACAAGTTTGCCAAGCAACATAACATATTTCACTAAACAAGACACAAGACAGTGTTAAAAAAAGCATAAAAAACTCCCTTTAACCTCATTACTTTACAAAAATTCCACCAAAGAAGCCCACTGAAGAGAATTCTGCACATCATCCATTCAGCACATGATAAATGATCAAAAGTCCTTGAGACGGCGAGAAAAACAATCGTCTTACCCTAAAACACGTCCAGAAAGTGAATTCCAAACACTGCCACCTGTGAAGCCTGCCATAAATTACCTTGTTTGTTTACCTGTGCGCTTGTATGAGAGAATAAAATGGTGCATGGCTCCCTTAGGCAAGGCCAAAAGGCCTCCTTAATAAATCTCCACTAACCCACTTCCATTAATGTTTATTTAATGCTTTTCTATGTGCCTCCTGGCTCTATGCTTGGAGGCAGATAGCAACTGAGCTTTTAGTGTGGATTGACTTCCCCACTCAAACCCCACAGCCGAACTACATACATCCCACCTCAGTCTGGAGCGGAAGGTGGCCGCACTCTTGCTAGGCCACCAACAGGGAACGCATTCATGGCTTTAGAGCACTCACCCAGGTAGAATGGGGCGGAAGAGAATCTTTTTCTGTGTTTTGGGGAGTTGGAGGGATGGAAATATATTTCCACGGGTACTGTGTTAGTTGTTGGTGTTGTGAAATAGCACAGACAGAGAATGAGCTTGCAGTGTATGAGAGAGACTCTGTTTGCCAGATGTATTGATCCATTGAAAGTGGAAAGCGCTGTTTTCTATATCCTAAAGGGATAGTTCGCTCCAAAGGAAAATTCTGCTATCAGTTACTCACCCTCATTTTTTATCCAACCTTTATTCTTTGGGAGACAAAGGAAGATGTTTCGAAGGTTGTTGGGTTCAAAACCACATTGGGCTACTTTTTAATTTTCTATGTACAGTATAGACAAAAAAAGTAAACAATGTTTTCTTCTGTATTTAGATGAAGGAATGATAATATATGATAGCTTTATGCGCGGAAGAGACCCACGTCTGGAACAATATGACTAAATTGTCATTTTTGGGCGAGCTATCCCTTTAAATCATCGACTGGCACTTACTGTGTACTTGCATCATTCATGACAATGACAATGAACTGCCTCCCTGACTGAAGGACAAGGTGTTCAGTTGCAGTAAAAAAATAAAAAAAGAGAAAAAGGTCCTCCTCGTTAACATTCATCTCCACGAAACTATCCGAGTGCCAAACAATGACACTTCCCTTCAGGCAAACATGAATAAAAATAATAGAAGCCCATACCTCATGAACCCAAAGAAGAGTTTTATCTGTAGCATGGAAAAATTGGAGAAGAAGAAGAAAAAAAAAATGTTAGGTTCACTGTAAACCATGAAAATAATTTGATTTGTACCAAATTGAACGTCACAGTTCTCTAAATTCTTTGAGGGTTTCTGGACGGCATCCAAAGTAATTAAAAAAAAACACCTTGGATGAGCATCAACAGAGAGCCACAGACATGATTTCCGCAACACACCTTTCCAGCACGCTACCATCACAGTCCTGTCTGCTCTTTAAAGCTGTCAACACAGCCACGACTGTTAGATAGTATCTCTGCCTCCTTTCCACGTGCAATTATGCTGTATTGTGCAGCTGTACAAGCAATCAAGCGTCTGAACTCAATCAAAAACTTTGCTCAGACCCTGTTAGGGTACCTATGGAAAATTTGGAGAGCATGCTACTGATTAATGGTCTGTTATTGACAAAACTTTGAGCCGAGCAAGCTGTGATTTGAACAGTAATGAGAACATCCATGGCTGAAACAATTTTTTAAAAGGGGAAAAGTAGGTAATTGCTCAGGCAGTAATGAAGCTGATGAGCGTTGCGATTTTGATGATTGTGCGACTGTGAAATATTTGAGTGGGACGTGATAGAATGGGACACATTTCTGCTGATTCACCCATTCCGAATTGTACACAAGATAGGGAGGCACATTGATTATTCTCTCTGAAACTGAAATGAACAAGGAAGAAGGTCTTTGCGCTACAGCGCAGACAGACAACTGCTTGTCTAGTCTAAGGTAGCATTCCTTTCGTGGTCATGTTAAGAAGCATTATGAGTTGAGATGGACATGCTTAGAGATTTATCTGACAAAAACGGATTATGCGGCATGTAATATAGTTTTTTTGTGAATGCAAAAGATCTGCAACGTTTTAAAGATCAAAGTGCACATCATATAAAGTTATTGTCTCTGAAAAGAAAGAATCAATTCTGAACTTCTGAAATGAATGTTCAGCAATTCCAGTCTCACTGTCTGTTACATACTTAAGCTTGCTGCATACTCCGCAAGAACAAAGACATTTGAGGTGGTGGCAAGAACAAGAACAAAGTTCATTCTGGCCAGGACATTCCGTACTTCACGAGAAAAGCAGGTGCCAAACTTCTAGGGAGTCCTACATTAACCCGGCCCACTTTAAATTTCTGACCAATCACACAATAGTTCTCGGACATCCACAACAAAAATGTTCCGCTAAGATGAAGTGTCAAGAACAAACTACGAGAACTCCTAAACCAGCGCAGCGAGAACAAAATGACACAAGTTTGTTCTCGCAGCCCAGGGAGCGAGAATTTCTTTCTCTGTTCTTGCGGAGTATGTAACATCCTTTACGCAGCAATTTAAAAGATTCCCATAATGCCTATAGTTCTTAATTGGCTGTTCGCGAAGAACATCTACTTTGGCCCTACTTGTTGCGTTGGCCTGGAAGAGTTTGGTTTCTTGTTGTCGACATGTCGAGAAGATACCGTTTTCGGCTCTGCAAATCCACTTTGCATGCACTTCAAAACGATCAGGACTCAGATTGGAATTGATACGGAAAAAACAGCATAATCTAACGGTAGATCGGTAGACACAGTCACAACAGACTGGACCATCTGACCAATCAGAACAGAGTAGGCTATCGAAAAGGAGAGGTTTAGTGAGACTAAATCTTCTAAAAAAAACATTTTCAGAAATGAGATGTGCAGTCTATATAATGAGAAAATGTGTTTTTTGACATTTGACGCATACAAATCTATTGTAAAATAGCACAATAGGAGACACACTGTTGATATTTCAAATCACTAAAACAAACATGCTCCTACCCAAAAGGATCACACCCCACATCTTGATAGCTCCACTCCTCAATTCACAAACACTCTATGCAACACAGGCACCTCCCCCCAATGAGTGTATACGTTACTGTGGATTCACTATGTGGTCTGATCCACTTTCAACAGTGTTTCCCAGAAATCACTTACTGCACCTTTAAGAGTCCTCTTCCTAAAACATAAACTACATATTTTATATTTAAAATAGCCCTAAAAATGAAAATTATTTCATAATTTACTCACTCTCATGTAGTTCCAAACCTGTATTGTTTTAGTTTTTTTCTCTCCCAAATCAATGAATATAATAAAAGTCAGTGGGGTTCATAGTTAGGGTAAACATATTTCTCATGGTGGAATATGGGACAGGATGGACAGGCACACTTGATTAGCTTTGATTTACATTTATTAACTTTTATTAACATTAATGATACAGATAGCTATTTTAGGGTGCTGTCACTTTAAGACCAAATGCAACTAAAAATACTAACGCACTTCCGTTTTTTACCAAACTGTTTACAGTTTAAGCCATAATCGACTGTGTTTATGTGATATACTCCACATGATGGTAATTTTGACAAATGTGTCTGTATTTGACCATTCAGGTGCAAAGAGAACTAAGTTCTGGATTGTGTGCTGTCAGAGAACTCTTCTGGGGTGTGTCATTCAGCGCGGTACCACAATTAGTCACGTACTGTGCATAATAATATGATAAACTCTTTTTGAAGATCAGATGTACACATGCTTCTTTGACATCTTCACATCTGACTTGATCTGCTCCGCACTCTCTAAAATCCCGCCTTCACTAACTGTTTGTCACGCTTCACAGTGAGGACTGTTCACCTCTGGACTGTCACTCCATCAAGGACCCACAATCCTTTGCCTAATCATCCCTAATTACATGCACCTGTGTCTCATTACCCTGTTTACCTCACCCTATATAAACCTGCCCTGCGTCCCAATTCGCATACTATCCATATTAAATAGTACTCGAAAATAGAATTAGTATGTCCCAAATCGTAGTATGTTAAAAAGAGTATTCCAAAGATTACATTTACATTTAATCATTTAGCAGACGCTTTTATCCAAAGCGACTTACAAAAAAGGGGAGAGTAATAGAAGCAACGAAACAGACAAGGCCAACAACCTGTAAGAGCTGTAAGAAATCTCAATTAATTAGCACAGTACACAATTTTTTTTATTATTTTTTTAAGACATCTACAACAAAAACTCACGTACGCAAAATGCCAAACACTGTATTTTGATAGCTACTCAAAGATACCTGGATGGTTTACTATTTCCGGTCCGAATTCGAAGTGCGGATTGATGCACACTCTAACGGCTGATATCGCCCACAACCCATTGTGAGTTGGACGAGGATTCGATTAGAACTACAAACTATAAAATAGCTGCGAGCGTTTGTTTAACATTATAATCCTATGGAGCAAACTATGTTGTTGTTTTTTTTTAAGTTGTGAGTGTTCTTTTCTGCAGCTCAGCGCATCTTTTCAAGTTGAAAAAAGTTAAACTTTTCTGATAAAAATGGCTTAGTGACCAGTGACAAGCAAGTAGCGAGACCTGACTCGTTTCCATAACAACAAGAAAAATGGAGAAGGTGCCGGTAGATAGACTAAAGAACAGTAGCTCTTCAAACGGACTTTTGTTAAGTCTAAAATATGCCACAAACCAGGCATCATCCAACCGGAGCTCCCGGGCTAAATGATTGTTAGCACCATACTGTTTTCTTGCCTGTATAATGTTGTGCTTCCACAAACGTCATTGTGAACCAGCATTCTCCTCCCTGTTAACAACTACTTTTTTTTACTAAAAGAGCGCTCTTGTCAACTTTTTTGGTCAAAAAAGACCTCAAGTGTGAACACAGCCAAATATATGAAAAGCAAGAAACTCATCAGTTTGGTTAGGACTGTTGCCAAAAATATAACATGCTATAAAAATAATAATAACTCCAAAATGATCCAATCATTGACTCATTTGCCTATTTATTTATTTACTCATATGTTTATTTATTCATTGACTATTTCAATTCAAACAGCAACCTTTTTTCATCTCCAGGCAGAGTGTGTGTGTGTGTGTGTGTGTGTGTGTGTGTGTGTGTGTGTGTGTGTGTGTGTGTGTGTATATATATATAAAATTAAATTAAAGTTGTAAAATCTTAAAATAAATAAAAAATATCTGGAAATCATCATCTAGTTGACAGCAAATTAAATTAACCTAACATGAACCTAAAACAATAAGCAGGCCTAAAAATACATTCTGTAAAATCTTTGTTATCTATCTATGTTATGGAGACCCCAAAGCAGCCACCTCAGTCTGAAAACCCCAGATACAGCTAGTTCTAGAACACAATTGTCACTCTTCTTTTAAACCCAAAACGAATGTAAATGTATTCTGTATGGTAGTACACACCTACACACAGGCCCACAGACATGCATCAACAGGCACACACAGACACACACACAGACACACACACAGACACACACAGACACACACAGACACACACAGACACACACACACACACACACACACACACACACACACACACACACACACACACACACACACACACACACACACACACACACACACACACACACACACACACACACACTAACACGAAACAAATGGAAATGAGGTATTTTAACATCCACACCTTCATTGGCACTCAGACTCTCTCAATTCTCTTATCAGTGAGTGGAGCTGACAGCTGAGAGTGAATACTGCATGCAGATCAGATGTGTTGCATCAGCGCATGTCTCCTCCTGCAGGCTGCGTTCTACACTCCCACATTAACCTACAGTGCTGGGGGTCTAATTTTACCTCCACACACAAGCTAGTAATTAAAGCCTGAGCCCCTGGCAATAATCGGGATGTGATGTGTCGATGGTAGCGGTGAGACGGCGGATAAGTGAATTCCTTCCTCCCATTTCCTCGCCGGTGAGGTTGAGACCTCTTGTCACACCACGCTCCCTGTCACATCAGCACGGAGGCCCTCTCTTCCTCTTCATTTGAAAAATTAAAAGCGGGATTCAGAGTCAATTTCACTGTCAATTTATTCTGCATCTCTGCAAATGAAATATTTATGGATCTGTGAGATGGGCATCTGACGCCTCTTGCGGCAGTATCCAGCAGAATGTGAAGTGGTGCCTGTGGAAAGCTGTCCAAAGAATCATCCAAACTACAGGATGGAGTAAAACGTGTATGAGTATGAGTTACAGGCCATAGAGAAAAACTGATGAAGGAACAGAAAGGAATAAGTGGGAAAAGAATGGATTTCTGCATCCTGTGTCTACAGGTAAACTAATAGCATGCCTGTGGTTCGGCACACATAGAAAGCTTAAGGCTATGTGTTGATTAGTTACAGTACACTAACACACAAAAGCCATCAGAGGAAGTGTGAAGTTTTTAGGAGCTGGGCTATTTTACTCTGGAGGGGATCCTGACTAAAGCAGCATGCTCCAGAGCATTATACATGTACAAGTAACATGCCTCAGTGAAGGTCAACTTTCATATCAATGCTGTTGGCTCTGCCGACCTGATCTTGACACCAACAGATGTGATGCGTCTAACACGTTCTCCGAAGGGTTCACATGTTCTGTTTCTTACATCAGCGCCCTGTCACATTATTATACGTCTTCTGCCTACGCTTTTGAAGGATGAGCAAATAAAAACTGTTCTTTTAGCAAACACCATTCAATATTGAACATTACTCCAAGAAGGAGCATTTAAACCGAGTATAGTGTGAGCGGTTGAGCTCAACACACTGCCACTGAAGAAAACATGCGAATAGCAAAAATAAATAAAAATTAAAGCTGCAAGCAGCATTTAGCAGGGTTCAAGCTTTTAAGGCCTTTTAAGCACAGAGGCATTAAAGACATTATGTTTATTTAGCAAGATTTTAAACACTGAAATAATAGATGGAAAAGTCAATTTACAGCCAATATAGGCAATTTACCATAGGAAATGCATGGTTTTTAAAGCTTTTTCACAGTTATTGCGCCCCCATGGTCCGATCTCTTTAAAACATTGCCTGCTTCATCAGCATGTTATGCCACATGTACCTAACAATTTTCGTGAAGTTTTGAGTTTCCCCTTAGGATTTATAGGCTTTTGAGTGTATTTTGCCATGCCTCTTTTTTTAAACTGCCCTGTTATAGCCATACAAATGCAAAAGTTCAACTTTTTTTTGATAGTTATTGATCTAGAGAGTCCAGAGAATTGTCCTAGACTGGTTTGGTTCTGATCGGGCAAAAAAACAGGGACAAGTTCACAAAAGTAGGTTTTTAACATAATTACGAATATTTAATTAATGATTTGATTGACAGCAATGGCCCCAGAGGCAAAGTTGTTCAACATGAGGAGATCTATTATAGGATATGCATTTGTTGCGGATGTGTGCAACACCACGTGATTACAGAGCCATAAACATAATAGGTGCTCAAATTTCATTGGCCTATGGCGGCCATGTTTTTTGACATACGCCAATGTCCTCATATACATAAATGGTACCTTGGGCCAAGACACCGCAAACCAATTTTCAAGTCAATCGGACTAGCGGTCGTGTGGTTATAGCCGTTTTTGTGTTTTTTTCATGTTATAGCACCACCAAGTGGACAATCATCGAATATTTTTCAAGTGACCGAAGTTTGAGCTCATAGACATGTGACCCAAGTTTTGCGAAAATATCTCTGTCCATTCACAAGTTATAGACATTTTCATAAAAGTGGCCCCTGACCAGTTTTGAATTTTTTTCATAATAGTCTCGCTCCAAAGAACATTTCTACAGTGGTTTGGTTCCAATCAGGGAAAAGATGTGGGTGAAGTTTACAAAAGTAGGTTTTTCAAAAAAACAGAATTTCTTGAAATTGGTGCCTGAAGGGTGAGCCAATCCGAGGCATGCATTTTGTCCGTCCCGAGCCAAGGATTACAACAATATAAGACACTTGAGCCCACGCCTAACAGTTAAGGAGTTATGAGCCGTTTCATACTTTTGCTCGCTGTAGCGCCCCCGTCAGGCCGTTCAGGTAAACTAATAAACACTAGCAAATTAAGAAAACATATTCACTGGTTTGACACCACATGCTACAAATACTCACAACCAAATACAGAAACAAAATGCATACCTTTTGATACGCATTGGGTGTTGTTGACCTTGGTAGACTTGTTTTTTCTTCTGTCGTACGCCCCAATAATAATTGTTTAAATTAATCTAATTTATATTATACCTCAAAGCAAGTTACAATGACATAAAACTTAGGATCACATGATCTTTTACGCTACCCACAATTTATTTTTATATATAAAATAAACATAAACATAATACTACTACTAATACTACTACTAATACTAGCAATACTAGTGAAATGCTAATAATAACAAATATAGTACAACCCTCTAAAATGCAAGTAAATCAGTAAATCTTCACTCTGGGTGACTCAATAATATCTGCCATTAGCCATTGGCTAATAAATGTTTAGATTTTACTTAAGAGGCTAAGATTAAGTTTAGCATAGATATGTACCCCTACTTAATAATCAGCAGTGAACTCTGTCTCCGATCGGTGTACAGGGACAAAAATAAATAGGCTAAATAAAGCACACATTGGCAAACCTGGCCTTACCTAATCATTGTAACCAAAACACAATTTTGCACTAAAAACATAATTTCAACATGCTGCTATTTAGCCCACTAATAATTAATGCCTATTGCACCTATTGTTTTTTTGTGTGCAAAAAACAAACACGATAAAATATCAAGTCACTCACATTATAGGCTAATTAACTCTACGCACTGTCATGTCAGGGTGACGACTAGGACGAGCCTGAAGAAATTAAACCGTTCATTTTGACTGCACAGAGCACGTCTTTTTCAGGAAAACAGTGCAATTCATTTTATACCAACAGGCCTAGCAAGTATACAAGAAACACACTATGAAGCCTCGATATTAAAGAAACACAGACTCTATTCATTTACTGAAATTTGCTAAAAGACCGAACAACACTACGATGTGCATGTTCACATTTTTCATTGTTTTAATTGTCCATTACAACCCCAAATTGTGCCTGCTTGCCTTGCACATCTAATTAATGGGCAAAGTTTTCAGACTATTTGTCTTACTTTTTTTTTTGTTGTGGGTGTTATTTAACTGGTAGAAGTTTATCTCTTCTGCATATCTCGCACTACCATTGCCCGATGTAATTTCTCATTTCTGATATCACTCCATATTCTGACACTCTTTTAAATGCCTTGTAAATGTGTGTGTATATTTTTGTGTGTGTATATATATATATATATATATATATATATATATATATATATATATATATATATATATATATATATATATATATATATATATATATATATATATATATATATATAATATTTATTTATTTAATTTGATTGGTTCAACCACCACCCTCCCAAATTTAATAAAATTCTTATTTTTCACCATGTCATCTGCTCAATCTGTGGTTTAACCACGGATGTAACCACCAACCGCACATCTCTAGCACCTATTGAAATTATGACTTGTGAAAATAAAATCCAGAACTTTAATAGGAGCAATTGTGCAGATAATGTGACATATATCTATCCTATAGTGTCCCCTCAGACAAGATGTTAGTTACGCTATATGTGCTGCCTCATGTGCATCTCTGAGCATACCTTCACCTGCTAGTAATTAAGTTTATCACTCCTTACAAACTGCTTAGTGATTACACAAATTACACAATTGGTTTCAGTGATTGCTATCATTCAGCTGCTGAAATGAGAACAATTGCAGGCTTCTTCATTTTAATTGAAAATCACATCGGCAGAGAGAGAGAGAGAGAGAGAGAGAGAGAGAGAGAGAGAGAAGAGAGAGAGAGAGAGAGAGAGAGAGAGAGAAAGAGAGAGAGAGAGAGAGAGAGAGAGAGAGAGAGAGAGAGAGAGAGAGAGAGAGAGAGAGAGAAGAGAGAGAGAGAGATTTTAAAAACCCTTTAATTAAATGGAAATAAAATATAATACACTCTACACATCTCATATAAGTATTAAAATCAACAACCAGACATAACCAATATATTCTCACCTAAAGGATTAGTAGGAACACCTGTTCAATTTCTCATGAATGCAATTATATAATCAACTAATCACATTGCAGGTCAAGTCAATCTCCTGAACTCCAAACTAAATGTCAGAATGGGAAAGAAAAGTGATTTAAGCAATTTTGAGTGTGGCATGGTTGTTTGTGCTAGACGGGCCGGTCTGAGTATTTCACAATCTGCTCAGTTACTGGGATTTTAACGCACAACCATTTCTAAGGTTTACAAAGAATTGTGTGAAAAGGGAAAAACATCCAGTATGCAGCAGTCCTGATGCTAGAAGTCAGAGGAGAATGGGCCGACTGATTCAAGCTGATAGAAGAGCAACTTTGACTGAAATAACCACTCGTTACAACCAAGGTATGCAGCAAAGTATTTGTGAAGCCACAACACGCACAACCTTGAGGCGGATGGGCTTCAACAGCAGAAGACCTCACCGGGTACCACTCATCTCTACTACAATTAGGAAAAAAGAGGCTACAATTTGCACAAGCTCACCAAAATTGGACAATTAAAAACTGTCCAAAGGATAATGCACCATGTCACAAAGCTCAAATCATTTCAAATTGGTTTCTTGACAATGAGTTCACTGTACTAAAATGGCCCCCACCGTCACCAGATCTCAACCCAATAGAGCATCTTTGGGATGTGGTGGAATGGGAGCTTCGTGCCCTGGATGTGCATCCCACAAATCTCCATCAACTGCAAGATGCTATCCTATCAATATGGGCCAACATTTCTAAAGAATGCTTTCAGCACCTTGTTGAATTAATGTCACGTAGAATTAAGGCAGTTCTGAAGACGAAAGGGGTCAAATACAGTATTAGTATGGTGTTCCTAATAATCCTTTAGGTGAGTGTATATAATAGTACCATCTTCACAACATGACAATAAAGCACCATTCACACACCATTTGAATTTCAATTTAAGTATATTCCGTGTGATTTGACAGAATTTATGTTCCACTATGATTCTAGATGGAACCAAAGCAATAAAAATGTGCAGGTAATTTGTTTTGGCCCCCAGCAGCCATTCTCCAGCTCCTCCAAATGGCTATTTTAGATTGTCCATAAAACTTGCAAAAGTACACTGTTCTTAGATTTTAAATGCTTGCAACCATAAATAAAACTAAAGTTAAAACTAAAACCCAGTTTTCCAAATATTCATTCCAATAAAGTAAACAATGGTACTAATCTGGAGCATTTAGCAAAACCAAGTTTTTGGTATGATACAAAACTTACAAGATGACAAAATTAATATTGACGTTAGAAACAAATATATTTGTAGGTAATACACAATGTAATATTCTCCACTGCAAGTCTTCAAAACGTTTTGGATGGGGACCTTACAAGATACCTCCAAGAATGATCAAGATCATCAGGAAGCATGAAATATTCCTTCAATTTTGTATCTAATCTATGATTGATAGCGTCACAATAATCAGTCTTTACACATATCTGATAAATCTTGCTATTTCCGACTCAAGCTCTTGCATCCCCTTAAATGTCAGCAACTTCCCTTTTTGATCACCCTCTGTATAAAGAACATTGTGTAGAGCCACCAGCTTTCAAACTGCCTTTGAGCTGCTCCACCCTTCCTCACCAGATCTAATTCCTACCTGATCTCCATCTGTAGGTAATATCAATTAAATGTACAACTTTAGTCAATCCCCTTCTCCATAAATGTTTTAACGATACTGTTAAGATGTACTGTATACCATCGCTCAGGCCAAAACGGTCGTTCTCTCATCTAAATTCCTTAAAAACAGTCCATGATTATAAAACTGAAATATAGAATTTTACATCAAAATGTCCACTATACAAGGACATCAAAAACAATTGCTTGACTTGCTGAGCAAAGTCAGACAGAATGATGCTCATGTTGTATGGTCATGATCTAACTTTAAAAAAAAAAAAAAAAAAATACTGGTGTCTGAGGTCAACTTATGATGTTTGTGTGGTTTTTACAATCAAAAACATCAAAATTAATAAGTAATAGGCTATTTTTCTACACTGGTTTTGAGGCTCTCTCAATAAACTCTTGGAAACACATAGCCTTGGGACATTGAGCTTTGCGAGCTCTGGCCCATACATCTGGTCCGAGTCTGAAATCGAATCGCAATGATCCAACAAATATAAGGATTCTTCAGCCTCTGACAATGTGCTACGGTATGTTCTGTTAGACATGAACACATAATCAAAACAATCTTAACAATGAAATACTATCACACATTAAAAATAAAACATGTTTTACTCACATAAGTGTGTTGC